>NW_022262086.1:0-28694 GCF_002021735.2 Oncorhynchus kisutch | reverse complement strand
AAGTATCCAGAGTGCATCAAACATGATTAGAGCTTGTTTATGGAAAAGTGCTTATTTCTGCATTTCAATGTTGTAACTTGCTGAAAACTGTCCACGGCGTTCATTCATCTCAACCTAGACACAGCACAGCAAAAATTGGATATCCAGAGTGCATCAAACATGATTTAGAGCTTGTTTATGGAAAAGTGCTTATTTCTGCATTTCAAGTTGCAACTTGCTGAAAACAGTCTACAGTGTTTTCATAACATCTCGAGAAACTAACAAAAACATTTTTTATCCAGAGTGCTTCAAACATGATTTAGAGCTTGTTTATGGAAAAGTGCTTATTTCTGCATTTCAATGTTTCAACTTGCTGAAAAACTGTCCACGGCGTTCATTTCATCTCAACTAGACACAGCACAGCAAAAATTGGATATCCAGAGTGCATCAAACATGATTTAGAGCTTGTTTATGGAAAAGTGCTTATTTCTGCATTTCAATGTTGTAACTTGCTGAAAACAGTCTACAGTGTTTTCAACATCTCGAATAAACATAACAAAAACTTTTTTTATCCAGAGTGCTTCAAACATGATTTAGAGCTTGTTTATGGAAAAGTGCTTATTTCTGCATTTCAATGTTGCAACTTGCTGAAAACTGTCCACGGCGTCATTTCATCTCAACCTAGACACAGCACAGCAAAAATTGGACATCCAGAGTGCATCAAACATGATTTAGAGCTTGTTTATGGAAAAGTGCTTATTTCTGCATTTCAATGTTGTAACTTGCTGAAAACAGTCTACAGTGTTTTCATAACATCTCGAATAAACATAACAAAAACATTTTTTTATCCAGAGTGCTTCAAACATGATTTAGAGCTTGTTTATGGAAAAGTGCTTATTTCTGCATTTCAATGTTGCAACTTGCTGAAAACTGTCCACGGCTTCATTTCATCTCAACTAGACACAGCACAGCAAAAATTGGACATCCAGAGTGCATCAAACATGATTTAGAGCTTGTTTATGGAAAAGTGCTTATTTCTGCATTTCAATGTTGTAACTTGCTGAAAACAGTCTACAGTGTTTCATAACATCTCGATAAACATAACAAAAACATTTTTTATCCAGAGTGCTTCAAACATGATTTAGAGCTTGTTTATGGAAAAGTGCTTATTTCTGCATTTCAATGTTGCAACTTGCTGAAAACTGTCCACGGCGTTCATTTCATCTCAACCTAGACACAGCACAGCAAAAATTGGATATCCAGAGTGCATCAAACATGATTTAGAGCTTGTTTATGGAAAAGTGCTTATTTCTGCATTTCAATGTTGTAACTTGCTGAAAACTGTCCACGGCTTCATTTCATCTCAACCTAGACACAGCACAGCAAAATTGGATATCCAGAGTGCATCAAAACATGATTTAGAGCTTGTTTATGGAAAAGTGCTTATTTCTGCATTTCAATGTTGCAACTTGCTGAAAACTGTCCACGGCGTCATTCATCTCAACCTAGACACAGCACAGCAAAAATTGGATATCCAGAGTGCATCAAACATGATTTAGAGCTTGTTTATGGAAAAGTGCTTATTTCTGCATTTCAATGTTGTAACTTGCTGAAAACAGTCTACAGTTTTCAAACATCTCGAATAAACATAACAAAAACATTTTTTATCCAGAGTGCTTCAAACATGATTTAGAGCTTGTTTATGGAAAAGTGCTTATTTCTGCATTTCAATGTTGCAACTTGCTGAAAACTGTCCACGGGTTCATTTCATCTCACCTAGACACAGCACAGCAAAAATTGGATATCCAGAGTGCATCAAACATGATTTAGAGCTTGTTTATGGAAAAGTGCTTATTTCTGCATTTCAATGTTGTAACTTGCTGAAAACAGTCTACAGTGTTTCATAACATCTCGAAATAAACATAAAAAAACAATTTTTTATCCAGAGTGCTTCAAACATGATTTAGAGCTTGTTTATGGAAAAGTGCTTATTTCTGCATTTCAATGTTGCAACTTGCTGAAAACTGTCCACGGTGTTCATTCATCTCAACCTAGACACAGCACAGCAAAAATTGGATATCCAGAGTGCATCAAACATGATTTAGAGCTTGTTTATGGAAAAGTGCTTATTTCTGCATTTCAATGTTGTAACTTGCTGAAAACTGTCCAGGCGTTCATTATCTCAACCTAGACACAGCACAGAAAAATTGGATATCCAGAGTGCATCAAACATGATTTAGAGCTTGTTTATGGAAAAGTGCTTATTTCTGCATTTCAATGTTGTAACTTGCTGAAAACAGTCTACAGTGTTTTCATAACATCTCGAATACATAACAAAAACATTTTTTTATCCAGAGTGCTTCAAACATGATTTAGAGCTTGTTTATGGAAAAGTGCTTATTCTGCATTTCAATGTTGCAACTTGCTGAAAACTGTCCACGGCGTTCATTTCATCTCAACCTAGACACAGCACAGCAAAATTGGATATCCAGAGTGCATCAAACATGATTTAGAGCTTGTTTATGGAAAAGTGCTTATTTCTGCATTTCAATGTTGTAACTTGCTGAAAACTGTCCACGGCGTCATTTCATCTCAACCTAGACACAGCACAGCAAAAATTGGATATCCAGAGTGCATCAAACATGATTTAGAGCTTGTTTATGGAAAAGTGCTTATTTCTGCATTTCAATGTTGCAACTTGCTGAAAACAGTCTACAGTGTTTTCATAACATCTCGAATAAACATAAAAACATTTTTTATCCAGAGTGCTTCAAACATGATTTAGAGCTTGTTTATGGAAAAGTGCTTATTTCTGCATTTCAATGTTTCAACTTGCTGAAAACTGTCCACGGCGTTCATTTCATCTCAACTAGACACAGCACAGCAAAAATTGGACATCCAGAGTGCATCAAACATGATTTAGAGCTTGTTTATGGAAAAGTGCTTATTTCTGCATTTCAATGTTGTAACTTGCTGAAAACAGTCTACAGTGTTTTCATAACATCTCGAATAAACATAACAAAAACATTTTTTATCCAGAGTGCTTCAAACATGATTTAGAGCTTGTTTATGGAAAAGTGCTTATTTCTGCATTTCAATGTTGCAACTTGCTGAAAACTGTCCACGGCGTTCATTTCATCTCAACCTAGACACAGCACAGCAAAAATTGGATATCCAGAGTGCATCAAACATGATTTAGAGCTTGTTTATGGAAAAGTGCTTATTTCTGCATTTCAATGTGTTAACTTGCTGAAAAACTGTCCACGGCGTTCATTTCATCTCAACCTAGACACAGCACAGCAAAAAATTGGATATCCAGAGTGCATCAAACATGATTTAGAGCTTGTTTATGGAAAAGTGCTTATTTCTGCATTTCAATGTTGTAACTTGCTGAAAACAGTCTACAGTGTTTTCATAACATCTCGAATAAACATAACAAAACATTTTTTATCCAGAGTGCTTCAAACATGATTTAGAGCTTGTTTATGGAAAAGTGCTTATTTCTGCATTTCAATGTTGCAACTTGCTGAAAACTGTCCACGGGTTCATTTCATCTCAACTAGACACAGCACAGCAAAAATTGGACATCCAGAGTGCATCAAACATGATTTAGAGCTTGTTTATGGAAAAGTGCTTATTTCTGCATTTCAATGTTGTAACTTGCTGAAAACTGTCCACGGTGTTCATTTCATCTCAATAGACACATAACAGCAAAAATTTTTTATCCAGAGTGCATCAAACATGATTTAGAGCTTGTTTATGGAAAAGTGCTTATTTCTGCATTTCAATGTTGCAACTTGCTGAAAACTGTCCACGGCGTTCATTTCATCTCAACCTAGACACAGCACAGCAAAAATTGGACATCCAGAGTGCATCAAACATGATTTAGAGCTTGTTTATGGAAAAGTGCTTATTTCTGCATTTCAATGTTGTAACTTGCTGAAAACATCTACAGTGTTTCATAACATCTCGAATAAACACAAAAACATTTTTTATCCAGAGTGCTTCAAACATGATTTAGAGCTTGTTTATGGAAAAGTGCTTATTTCTGCATTTCAATGTTGCAACTTGCTGAAAACTGTCCACGGCGTTCATTTCATCTCAACCTAGACACAGCACAGCAAAAATTGGAATCCAGAGTGCATCAAACATGATTTAGAGCTTGTTTATGGAAAAGTGCTTATTTCTGCATTTCAATGTTGTAACTTGCTGAAAACAGTCTACAGTGTTCATAACATCTCGAATAAACATAACAAAAACATTTTTATCCAGAGTGCTTCAAACATGATTTAGAGCTTGTTTATGGAAAAGTGCTTATTTCTGCATTTCAATGTTGCAACTTGCTGAAAACTGTCCACGGCGTTCATTTCATCTCAACCTAGACACAGCACAGCAAAAATTGGATATCCAGAGTGCATCAAACATGATTTAGAGCTTGTTTATGGAAAAGTGCTTATTTCTGCATTTCAATGTTGTAACTTGCTGAAAACAGTCTACAGTGTTCATAACATCTCGAATAAACATAAAAAACATTTTTTTATCCAGAGTGCTTCAAACATGATTTAGAGCTTGTTTATGGAAAAGTGCTTATTTCTGCATTTCAATGTTGCAACTTGCTGAAAACTGTCCACGGCGTTCATTTCATCTCAACCTAGACACAGCACAGCAAAAATTGGACATCCAGAGTGCATCAAACATGATTTAGAGCTTGTTTATGGAAAAGTGCTTATTTCTGCATTTCAATGTTGTAACTTGCTGAAAACAGTCTACAGTGTTTCATAACATCTCGAATAAACATAACAAAAACATTTTTTTATCCAGAGTGCTTCAAACATGATTTAGAGCTTGTTTATGGAAAAGTGCTTATTTCTGCATTTCAATGTTGCAACTTGCTGAAAACTGTCCACGGCGTTCATTTCATCTCAACCTAGACACAGCACAGCAAAAATTGGACATCCAGAGTGCATCAAACATGATTTAGAGCTTGTTTATGGAAAAGTGCTTATTTCTGCATTTCAATGTTGTAACTTGCTGAAAACAGTCTACAGGTTTTCATACATCTCGAATAAACATAACAAAAACATTTTTTATCCAGAGTGCTTCAAACATGATTTAGAGCTTGTTTATGGAAAAGTGCTTATTTCTGCATTTCAATGTTGCAACTTGCTGAAAACTGTCCACGGGTTCATTCATCTCAACTAGACACAGCACAGCAAAAATTGGATATCCAGAGTGCATCAAACATGATTTAGAGCTTGTTTATGGAAAAGTGCTTATTTCTGCATTTCAATGTTGTAACTTGCTGAAAACAGTCTACAGTGTTTCATAACATCTCGAATAAACATAACAAAAATTTTTTATCCAGAGTGCTTCAAACATGATTTAGAGCTTGTTTATGGAAAAGTGCTTATTTCTGCATTTCAATGTTGCAACTTGCTGAAAACTGTCCACGGCGTTCATTTCATCTCACCTAGACACAGCACAGCAAAAATTGGACATCCAGAGTGCATCAAACATGATTTAGAGCTTGTTTATGGAAAAGTGCTTATTTCTGCATTTCAATGTTGTAACTTGCTGAAAACAGTCTACAGTGTTTTCATAACATCTCGAATAAACATAACAAAACATTTTTTATCCAGAGTGCTTCAAACATGATTTAGAGCTTGTTTATGGAAAAGTGCTTATTTCTGCATTTCAATGTTGCAACTTGCTGAAAACTGTCCACGGCGTTCATTTCATCTCAACCTAGACACAGCACAGCAAAAATTGGATATCCAGAGTGCATCAAACATGATTTAGAGCTTGTTTATGGAAAAGTGCTTATTTCTGCATTTCAATGTTGTAACTTGCTGAAAACAGTCTACAGTGTTCATAACATCTCGAATAAACATAACAAAAACATTTTTTATCCAGAGTGCTTCAAACATGATTTAGAGCTTGTTTATGGAAAAGTGCTTATTTCTGCATTTCAATGTTGCAACTTGCTGAAAACTGTCCACGGCGTTCATTTCATCTCAACCTAGACACAGCACAGCAAAAATTGGATCCAGAGTGCATCAAACATGATTTAGAGCTTGTTTATGGAAAAGTGCTTATTTCTGCATTTCAATGTTGTAACTTGCTGAAAACAGTCTACAGTGTTTTCATAACATCTCGAATAAACATAACAAAACATTTTTTTATCCAGAGTGCTTCAAACATTATTTAGAGCTTGTTTATGGAAAAGTGCTTATTTCTGCATTTCAATGTTGCAACTTGCTGAAAACTGTCCACGGCGTTCATTTCATCTCAACCTAGACACAGCACAGCAAAAATTGGATATCCAGAGTGCATCAAACATGATTTAGAGCTTGTTTATGGAAAAGTGCTTATTTCTGCATTTCAATGTTGTAACTTGCTGAAAACAGTCCACGGCGTTCATTTCATCTCAATAGACACAGCACAGCAAAAAATTTTTTATCCAGAGTGCATCAAACATGATTTAGAGCTTGTTTATGGAAAAGTGCTTATTTCTGCATTTCAATGTTGCAACTTGCTGAAAACTGTCCACGGCGTTCATTTCATCTCAACCTAGACACAGCACAGCAAAAATTGGACATCCAGAGTGCATCAAACATGATTTAGAGCTTGTTTATGGAAAAGTGCTTATTTCTGCATTTCAATGTTGTAACTTGCTGAAAACAGTCTACAGTGTTTCATAACATCTCGAATAAACATAACAAAAACATTTTTATCCAGAGTGCTTCAAACATGATTTAGAGCTTGTTTATGGAAAAGTGCTTATTTCTGCATTTCAATGTTGCAACTTGCTGAAAACTGTCCACGGCGTTCATTTCATCTCAACCTAGACACAGCACAGCAAAAATTGGATATCCAGAGTGCATCAAACATGATTTAGAGCTTGTTTATGGAAAAGTGCTTATTTCTGCATTTCAATGTTGCAACTTGCTGAAAACTGTCCACGGCGTTCATTTCATCTCAACCTAGACACAGCACAGCAAAAATTGGATATCCAGAGTGCATCAAACATGATTTAGAGCTTGTTTATGGAAAAGTGCTTATTTCTGCATTTCAATGTTGTAACTTGCTGAAAACAGTCTACGGGTTCATAACATCTCGAATAACATAACAAAAACATTTTTTATCCAGAGTGCTTCAAACATGATTTAGAGCTTGTTTATGGAAAAGTGCTTATTTCTGCATTTCAATGTTGCAACTTGCTGAAAACTGTCCACGGGTTCATTTCATCTCAACCTAGACACAGCACAGCAAAAATTGGATATCCAGAGTGCATCAAACATGATTTAGAGCTTGTTTATGGAAAAGTGCTTATTTCTGCATTTCAATGTTGCAACTTGCTGAAAACTGTCCACGGTGTTCATTTCATCTCAATAGACACAGCACAGCAAAAATTTTTTATCCAGAGTGCATCAAACATGATTTAGAGCTTGTTTATGGAAAAGTGCTTATTTCTGCATTTCAATGTTGCAACTTGCTGAAAACTGTCCACGGCGTTCATTTCATCTCAACTAGACACAGCACAGCAAAAATTGGACATCCAGAGTGCATCAAACATGATTTAGAGCTTGTTTATGGAAAAGTGCTTATTTCTGCATTTCAATGTTGTAACTTGCTGAAAACAGTCTACAGTGTTTTCATAACATCTCGAATAAACATAACAAAAACATTTTTTATCCAGAGTGCTTCAAACATGATTTAGAGCTTGTTTATGGAAAAGTGCTTATTTCTGCATTTCAATGTTGCAACTTGCTGAAAACTGTCCACGGCGTTCATTTCATCTCAACCTAGACACAGCACAGCAAAAATTGGACATCCAGAGTGCATCAAACATGATTTAGAGCTTGTTTATGGAAAAGTGCTTATTTCTGCATTTCAATGTTGTAACTTGCTGAAAACAGTCTACAGTGTTTTCATAACATCTCGAATAAACATAACAAAAACATTTTTTTATCCAGAGTGCTTCAAACATGATTTAGAGCTTGTTTATGGAAAAGTGCTTATTTCTGCATTTCAATGTTGCAACTTGCTGAAAACTGTCCACGGCGTTCATTTCATCTCAACCTAGACACAGCACAGCAAAAATTGGATATCCAGAGTGCATCAAACATGATTTAGAGCTTGTTTATGGAAAAGTGCTTATTTCTGCATTTCAATGTTGCAACTTGCTGAAAACTGTCCACGGCGTTCATTTCATCTCAACCTAGACACAGCACAGCAAAAATTGGATATCCAGAGTGCATCAAACATGATTTAGAGCTTGTTTATGGAAAAGTGCTTATTTCTGCATTTCAATGTTGCAACTTGCTGAAAACAGTCTACAGTGTTTTCATATAACATCTCGAATAAACATAACAAAAACATTTTTTATCCAGAGTGCTTCAAACATGATTTAGAGCTTGTTTATGGAAAAGTGCTTATTTCTGCATTTCAATGTTGCAACTTGCTGAAAACTGTCCACGGCGTTCATTTCATCTCAACCTAGACACAGCACAGCAAAAATTGGATATCCAGAGTGCATCAAACATGATTTAGAGCTTGTTTATGGAAAAGTGCTTATTTCTGCATTTCAATGTTGTAACTTGCTGAAAACAGTCTACAGTGTTTTCATAACATCTCGAATAAACATAACAAAAACATTTTTTATCCAGAGTGCTTCAAACATGATTTAGAGCTTGTTTATGGAAAAGTGCTTATTTCTGCATTTCAATGTTGCAACTTGCTGAAAACTGTCCACGGCGTTCATTTCATCTCAACCTAGACACAGCACAGCAAAAATTGGATATCCAGAGTGCATCAAACATGATTTAGAGCTTGTTTATGGAAAAGTGCTTATTTCTGCATTTCAATGTTGTAACTTGCTGAAAACTGTCCACGGCGTTCATTTCATCTCAACTAGACACAGCACAGCAAAAATTGGATATCCAGAGTGCATCAAACATGATTTAGAGCTTGTTTATGGAAAAGTGCTTATTTCTGCATTTCAATGTTGCAACTTGCTGAAAACTGTCACAGTGTTTTCATAAATCTCGATAAACATAACAAAAACATTTTTTATCCAGAGTGCTTCAAACATGATTTAGAGCTTGTTTATGGAAAAGTGCTTATTTCTGCATTTCAATGTTGCAACTTGCTGAAAACTGTCCACGGCGTTCATTTCATCTCAACCTAGACACAGCACAGCAAAAATTGGATATCCAGAGTGCATCAAACATGATTTAGAGCTTGTTTATGGAAAAGTGCTTATTTCTGCATTTCAATGTTGTAACTTGCTGAAAACAGTCTACAGTGTTTCATAACATCTCGAATAAACATAACAAAAACATTTTTTATCCAGAGTGCTTCAAACATGATTTAGAGCTTGTTTATGGAAAAGTGCTTATTTCTGCATTTCAATGTTGCAACTTGCTGAAAACTGTCCACGGCGTTCATTTCATCTCAACCTAGACACAGCACAGCAAAAATTGGATATCCAGAGTGCATCAAACATGATTTAGAGCTTGTTTATGGAAAAGTGCTTATTTCTGCATTTCAATGTTGCAACTTGCTGAAAACTGTCCACGGCGTTCATTTCATCTCAACCTAGACACAGCACAGCAAAAATTGGATATCCAGAGTGCATCAAACATGATTTAGAGCTTGTTTATGGAAAAGTGCTTATTTCTGCATTTCAATGTTGCAACTTGCTGAAAACAGTCTACAGTGTTTTCATAACATCTCGAATAAACATAAAAAAAATTTTTTTATCCAGAGTGCTTCAAACATGATTTAGAGCTTGTTTATGGAAAAGTGCTTATTTCTGCATTTCAATGTTGCAACTTGCTGAAAACTGTCCACGGCGTTCATTTCATCTCAACCTAGACACAGCACAGCAAAAATTGGACATCCAGAGTGCATCAAACATGATTTAGAGCTTGTTTATGGAAAAGTGCTTATTTCTGCATTTCAATGTTGTAACTTGCTGAAAACAGTCTACAGTGTTTTCATAACATCTCGAATAAACATAACAAAAACATTTTTTATCCAGAGTGCTTCAAACATGATTTAGAGCTTGTTTATGGAAAAGTGCTTATTTCTGCATTTCAATGTTGCAACTTGCTGAAAACTGTCCACGGCGTTCATTTCATCTCAACCTAGACACAGCACAGCAAAAATTGGACATCCAGAGTGCATCAAACATGATTTAGAGCTTGTTTATGGAAAAGTGCTTATTTCTGCATTTCAATGTTGTAACTTGCTGAAAACAGTCTACAGTGTTTCATAACATCTCGAATAAACATAACAAAAACATTTTTTATCCAGAGTGCTTCAAACATGATTTAGAGCTTGTTTATGGAAAAGTGCTTATTTCTGCATTTCAATGTTGCAACTTGCTGAAAACTGTCCACGGCGTTCATTTCATCTCAACCTAGACACAGCACAGCAAAAATTGGACATCCAGAGTGCATCAAACATGATTTAGAGCTTGTTTATGGAAAAGTGCTTATTTCTGCATTTCAATGTTGTAACTTGCTGAAAACAGTCTACAGTGTTTTCATAACATCTCGAATAAACATAACAAAAACATTTTTTTATCCAGAGTGCTTCAAACATGATTTAGAGCTTGTTTATGGAAAAGTGCTTATTTCTGCATTTCAATGTTGCAACTTGCTGAAAACTGTCCACGGCGTTCATTTCATCTCAACCTAGACACAGCACAGCAAAAATTGGATATCCAGAGTGCATCAAACATGATTTAGAGCTTGTTTATGGAAAAGTGCTTATTTCTGCATTTCAATGTTGTAACTTGCTGAAAACTGTCCACGGCGTTCATTTCATCTCAACCTAGACACAGCACAGCAAAAATTGGATATCCAGAGTGCATCAAACATGATTTAGAGCTTGTTTATGGAAAAGTGCTTATTTCTGCATTTCAATGTTGTAACTTGCTGAAAACAGTCTACAGTGTTTTCATAACATCTCGAATAAACAAAAACATTTTTTATCCAGAGTGCTTCAAACATGATTTAGAGCTTGTTTATGGAAAAGTGCTTATTTCTGCATTTCAATGTTGCAACTTGCTGAAAACTGTCCACGGCGTTCATTTCATCTCAACCTAGACACAGCACAGCAAAAATTGGATATCCAGAGTGCATCAAACATGATTTAGAGCTTGTTTATGGAAAAGTGCTTATTTCTGCATTTCAATGTTGTAACTTGCTGAAAACAGTCTACAGTGTTTTCATAACATCTCGAATAAACATAACAAAAAACATTTTTATCCAGAGTGCTTCAAACATGATTTAGAGCTTGTTTATGGAAAAGTGCTTATTTCTGCATTTCAATGTTGCAACTTGCTGAAAACTGTCCACGGCGTTCATTCATCTCAACCTAGACACAGCACAGCAAAAATTGGATATCCAGAGTGCATCAAACATGATTTAGAGCTTGTTTATGGAAAAGTGCTTATTTCTGCATTTCAATGTTGTAACTTGCTGAAAACAGTCTACAGTGTTTTCATAACATCTCGAATAAACATAACAAAAACATTTTTTATCCAGAGTGCTTCAAACATGATTTAGAGCTTGTTTATGGAAAAGTGCTTATTTCTGCATTTCAATGTTGCAACTTGCTGAAAACTGTCCACGGCGTTCATTCATCTCAACCTAGACACAGCACAGCAAAAATTGGATATCCAGAGTGCATCAAACATGATTTAGAGCTTGTTTATGGAAAAGTGCTTATTTCTGCATTTCAATGTTGCAACTTGCTGAAAACTGTCCACGGCGTTCATTCATCTCAACCTAGACACAGCACAGCAAAAATTGGATATCCAGAGTGCATCAAACATGATTTAGAGCTTGTTTATGGAAAAGTGCTTATTTCTGCATTTCAATGTTGTAACTTGCTGAAAACTGTCCACGGCGTTCATTTCATCTCAACCTAGACACAGCACAGCAAAAATTGGATATCCAGAGTGCATCAAACATGATTTAGAGCTTGTTTATGGAAAAGTGCTTATTTCTGCATTTCAATGTTGCAACTTGCTGAAAACTGTCCACGGCGTTCATTTCATCTCAACCTAGACACAGCACAGCAAAAATTGGATATCCAGAGTGCATCAAACATGATTTAGAGCTTGTTTATGGAAAAGTGCTTATTTCTGCATTTCAATGTTGTAACTTGCTGAAAACAGTCTACAGTGTTTTCATAACATCTCGAATAAACATACAGCAAAAATTTTTTATCCAGAGTGCTTCAAACATGATTTAGAGCTTGTTTATGGAAAAGTGCTTATTTCTGCATTTCAATGTTGCAACTTGCTGAAAACTGTCCACGGCGTTCATTTCATCTCAAACTAGACACAGCACAGCAAAAATTGGATATCCAGAGTGCATCAAACATGATTTAGAGCTTGTTTATGGAAAAGTGCTTATTTCTGCATTTCAATGTTGTAACTTGCTGAAAACAGTCTACAGTGTTTCATAACATCTCGAATAAACATAACAAAACATTTTTTATCCAGAGTGCTTCAAACATGATTTAGAGCTTGTTTATGGAAAAGTGCTTATTTCTGCATTTCAATGTTGCAACTTGCTGAAAACTGTCCACGGCGTTCATTTCATCTCAACCTAGACACAGCACAGCAAAAATTGGATATCCAGAGTGCATCAAACATGATTTAGAGCTTGTTTATGGAAAAGTGCTTATTTCTGCATTTCAATGTTGTAACTTGCTGAAAACAGTCTACAGGTTTTCATAACATCTCGAATAAACATAACAAAACATTTTTTATCCAGAGTGCTTCAAACATGATTTAGAGCTTGTTTATGGAAAAGTGCTTATTTCTGCATTTCAATGTTGCAACTTGCTGAAAACTGTCCACGGCGTTCATTTCATCTCACCTAGACACAGCACAGCAAAAATTGGATATCCAGAGTGCATCAAACATGATTTAGAGCTTGTTTATGGAAAAGTGCTTATTTCTGCATTTCAATGTTGTAACTTGCTGAAAACAGTCTACAGTGTTTTCATAACATCTCGAATAAACATAACAAAAACATTTTTTATCCAGAGTGCTTCAAACATGATTTAGAGCTTGTTTATGGAAAAGTGCTTATTTCTGCATTTCAATGTTGCAACTTGCTGAAAACTGTCCACGGCGTTCATTTCATCTCAACCTAGACACAGCACAGCAAAAATTGGATATCCAGAGTGCATCAAACATGATTTAGAGCTTGTTTATGGAAAAGTGCTTATTTCTGCATTTCAATGTTGTAACTTGCTGAAAACAGTCTACAGTGTTTTCATAACATCTCGAATAAACATAACAAAAACATTTTTTTATCCAGAGTGCTTCAAACATGATTTAGAGCTTGTTTATGGAAAAGTGCTTATTTCTGCATTTCAATGTTGCAACTTGCTGAAAACTGTCCACGGCGTTCATTTCATCTCAACCTAGACACAGCACAGCAAAAATTGGATATCCAGAGTGCATCAAACATGATTTAGAGCTTGTTTATGGAAAAGTGCTTATTTCTGCATTTCAATGTTGCAACTTGCTGAAAACTGTCCACGGCGTTCATTTCATCTCAACCTAGACACAGCACAGCAAAAATTGGATATCCAGAGTGCATCAAACATGATTTAGAGCTTGTTTATGGAAAAGTGCTTATTTCTGCATTTCAATGTTGTAACTTGCTGAAAACAGTCTACAGTGTTTCATAACATCTCGAATAAACATAACAAAAACATTTTTTATCCAGAGTGCTTCAAACATGATTTAGAGCTTGTTTATGGAAAAGTGCTTATTTCTGCATTTCAATGTTGCAACTTGCTGAAAACTGTCCACGGCGTTCATTTCATCTCAACCTAGACACAGCACAGCAAAAATTGGATATCCAGAGTGCATCAAACATGATTTAGAGCTTGTTTATGGAAAAGTGCTTATTTCTGCATTTCAATGTTGTAACTTGCTGAAAACAGTCTACAGTGTTTCATAACATCTCGAATAAACATAACAAAAAATTTTTTATCCAGAGTGCTTCAAACATGATTTAGAGCTTGTTTATGGAAAAGTGCTTATTTCTGCATTTCAATGTTGCAACTTGCTGAAAACTGTCCACGGCGTTCATTTCATCTCAACCTAGACACAGCACAGCAAAAATTGGATATCCAGAGTGCATCAAACATGATTTAGAGCTTGTTTATGGAAAAGTGCTTATTTCTGCATTTCAATGTTGCAACTTGCTGAAAACTGTCCACGGCGTTCATTTCATCTCAACCTAGACACAGCACAGCAAAAATTGGATATCCAGAGTGCATCAAACATGATTTAGAGCTTGTTTATGGAAAAGTGCTTATTTCTGCATTTCAATGTTGTAACTTGCTGAAAACAGTCTACAGTGTTTTCATAACATCTCGAATAAACATAACAAAAACATTTTTTTATCCAGAGTGCTTCAAACATGATTTAGAGCTTGTTTATGGAAAAGTGCTTATTTCTGCATTTCAATGTTGCAACTTGCTGAAAACTGTCCACGGCGTTCATTTCATCTCAACCTAGACACAGCACAGCAAAAATTGGATATCCAGAGTGCATCAAACATGATTTAGAGCTTGTTTATGGAAAAGTGCTTATTTCTGCATTTCAATGTTGTAACTTGCTGAAAACAGTCTACAGTGTTTCATAACATCTCGAATAAACATAACAAAAACATTTTTTATCCAGAGTGCTTCAAACATGATTTAGAGCTTGTTTATGGAAAAGTGCTTATTTCTGCATTTCAATGTTGCAACTTGCTGAAAACTGTCCACGGGTTCATTTCATCTCAACCTAGACACAGCACAGCAAAAATTGGACATCCAGAGTGCATCAAACATGATTTAGAGCTTGTTTATGGAAAAGTGCTTATTTCTGCATTTCAATGTTGTAACTTGCTGAAAACAGTCTACAGTGTTTTCATAACATCTCGAATAAACATAACAAAACATTTTTTATCCAGAGTGCTTCAAACATGATTTAGAGCTTGTTTATGGAAAAGTGCTTATTTCTGCATTTCAATGTTGCAACTTGCTGAAAACTGTCCACGGCGTTCATTTCATCTCAACCTAGACACAGCACAGCAAAAATTGGATATCCAGAGTGCATCAAACATGATTTAGAGCTTGTTTATGGAAAAGTGCTTATTTCTGCATTTCAATGTTGTAACTTGCTGAAAACAGTCTACAGTGTTTTCATAACATCTCGAATAACATAAAAACATTTTTTATCCAGAGTGCTTCAAACATGATTTAGAGCTTGTTTATGGAAAAGTGCTTATTTCTGCATTTCAATGTTGCAACTTGCTGAAAACTGTCCACGGCGTTCATTTCATCTCAACCTAGACACAGCACAGCAAAAATTGGACATCCAGAGTGCATCAAACATGATTTAGAGCTTGTTTATGGAAAAGTGCTTATTTCTGCATTTCAATGTTGTAACTTGCTGAAAACAGTCTACAGTGTTTTCATAACATCTCGAATAAACATAACAAAAACAATTTTTTATCCAGAGTGCTTCAAACATGATTTAGAGCTTGTTTATGGAAAAGTGCTTATTTCTGCATTTCAATGTTGCAACTTGCTGAAAACTGTCCACGGGTTCATTTCATCTCAACCTAGACACAGCACAGCAAAAATTGGATATCCAGAGTGCATCAAACATGATTTAGAGCTTGTTTATGGAAAAGTGCTTATTTCTGCATTTCAATGTTGTAACTTGCTGAAAACAGTCTACAGTGTTTTCATAACATCTCGAATAAACATAACAAAAACATTTTTTATCCAGAGTGCTTCAAACATGATTTAGAGCTTGTTTATGGAAAAGTGCTTATTTCTGCATTTCAATGTTGCAACTTGCTGAAAACTGTCCACGGCGTTCATTTCATCTCAACCTAGACACAGCACAGCAAAAATTGGATATCCAGAGTGCATCAAACATGATTTAGAGCTTGTTTATGGAAAAGTGCTTATTTCTGCATTTCAATGTTGTAACTTGCTGAAAACAGTCTACAGTGTTTTCATAACATCTCGAATAAACATAACAAAAACATTTTTTATCCAGAGTGCTTCAAACATGATTTAGAGCTTGTTTATGGAAAAGTGCTTATTTCTGCATTTCAATGTTGCAACTTGCTGAAAACTGTCCACGGCGTTCATTTCATCTCAACCTAGACACAGCACAGCAAAAATTGGATATCCAGAGTGCATCAAACATGATTTAGAGCTTGTTTATGGAAAAGTGCTTATTTCTGCATTTCAATGTTGTAACTTGCTGAAAACAGTCTACAGTGTTTTCATAACATCTCGAATAAACATAACAAAAACATTTTTTTATCCAGAGTGCTTCAAACATGATTTAGAGCTTGTTTATGGAAAAGTGCTTATTTCTGCATTTCAATGTTTCAACATGCTGAAAACTGTCCACGGGTTCATTTCATCTCAACCTAGACACAGCACAGCAAAAATTGGATATCCAGAGTGCATCAAACATGATTTAGAGCTTGTTTATGGAAAAGTGCTTATTTCTGCATTTCAATGTTGCAACTTGCTGAAAACTGTCCACGGCGTTCATTTCATCTCAACCTAGACACAGCACAGCAAAAATTGGATATCCAGAGTGCATCAAACATGATTTAGAGCTTGTTTATGGAAAAGTGCTTATTTCTGCATTTCAATGTTGTAACTTGCTGAAAACAGTCTACAGTGTTTCATAACATCTCGAATAAACATAACAAAAACATTTTTTATCCAGAGTGCTTCAAACATGATTTAGAGCTTGTTTATGGAAAAGTGCTTATTTCTGCATTTCAATGTTGCAACTTGCTGAAAACTGTCCACGGGTTCATTTCATCTCAACCTAGACACAGCACAGCAAAAATTGGACATCCAGAGTGCATCAAACATGATTTAGAGCTTGTTTATGGAAAAGTGCTTATTTCTGCATTTCAATGTTGTAACTTGCTGAAAACAGTCTACAGTGTTTTCATAACATCTCGAATAAACATAACAAAAACATTTTTTTATCCAGAGTGCTTCAAACATGATTTAGAGCTTGTTTATGGAAAAGTGCTTATTTCTGCATTTCAATGTTGCAACTTGCTGAAAACTGTCCACGGCGTTCATTTCATCTCAACCTAGACACAGCACAGCAAAAATTGGATATCCAGAGTGCATCAAACATGATTTAGAGCTTGTTTATGGAAAAGTGCTTATTTCTGCATTTCAATGTTGCAACTTGCTGAAAACTGTCCACGGCGTTCATTTCATCTCAACCTAGACACAGCACAGCAAAAATTGGATATCCAGAGTGCATCAAACATGATTTAGAGCTTGTTTATGGAAAAGTGCTTATTTCTGCATTTCAATGTTGTAACTTGCTGAAAACAGTCTACAGTGTTTCATAACATCTCGAATAAACATAACAAAAACATTTTTTATCCAGAGTGCTTCAAACATGATTTAGAGCTTGTTTATGGAAAAGTGCTTATTTCTGCATTTCAATGTTGCAACTTGCTGAAAACTGTCCACGGGTTCATTTCATCTCAACCTAGACACAGCACAGCAAAAATTGGATATCCAGAGTGCATCAAACATGATTTAGAGCTTGTTTATGGAAAAGTGCTTATTTCTGCATTTCAATGTTGTAACTTGCTGAAAACAGTCTACAGTGTTTTCATAACATCTCGAATAAACATAACAAAAACATTTTTTATCCAGAGTGCTTCAAACATGATTTAGAGCTTGTTTATGGAAAAGTGCTTATTTCTGCATTTCAATGTTGCAACTTGCTGAAAACTGTCCACGGCGTTCATTTCATCTCAACTAGACACAGCACAGCAAAAATTGGACATCCAGAGTGCATCAAACATGATTTAGAGCTTGTTTATGGAAAAGTGCTTATTTCTGCATTTCAATGTTGTAACTTGCTGAAAACAGTCTACAGTGTTTTCATAACATCTCGAATAAACATAACAAAAAAATTTTTTATCCAGAGTGCTTCAAACATGATTTAGAGCTTGTTTATGGAAAAGTGCTTATTTCTGCATTTCAATGTTGTAACTTGCTGAAAACAGTCTACAGTGTTTTTAACATCTCGAATAAACATAACAAAAACATTTTTTTATCCAGAGTGCTTCAAACATGATTTAGAGCTTGTTTATGGAAAAGTGCTTATTTCTGCATTTCAATGTTGCAACTTGCTGAAAACTGTCCACGGCGTTCATTTCATCTCAACCTAGACACAGCACAGCAAAAATTGGATATCCAGAGTGCATCAAACATGATTTAGAGCTTGTTTATGGAAAAGTGCTTATTTCTGCATTTCAATGTTGTAACTTGCTGAAAACAGTCTACAGGTTTTCATAACATCTCGAATAAACATAACAAAACATTTTTTATCCAGAGTGCTTCAAACATGATTTAGAGCTTGTTTATGGAAAAGTGCTTATTTCTGCATTTCAATGTTGCAACTTGCTGAAAACTGTCCACGGCGTTCATTTCATCTCAACCTAGACACAGCACAGCAAAAATTGGATATCCAGAGTGCATCAAACATGATTTAGAGCTTGTTTATGGAAAAGTGCTTATTTCTGCATTTCAATGTTGTAACTTGCTGAAAACAGTCTACAGTGTTTTCATAACATCTCGAATAAACATAACAAAAACATTTTTTATCCAGAGTGCTTCAAACATGATTTAGAGCTTGTTTATGGAAAAGTGCTTATTTCTGCATTTCAATGTTGCAACTTGCTGAAAACTGTCCACGGGTTCATTTCATCTCAACTAGACACAGCACAGCAAAAATTGGATATCCAGAGTGCATCAAACATGATTTAGAGCTTGTTTATGGAAAAGTGCTTATTTCTGCATTTCAATGTTGCAACTTGCTGAAAACTGTCCACGGCGTTCATTTCATCTCAACCTAGACACAGCACAGCAAAAATTGGATATCCAGAGTGCATCAAACATGATTTAGAGCTTGTTTATGGAAAAGTGCTTATTTCTGCATTTCAATGTTGTAACTTGCTGAAAACAGTCTACAGTGTTTTCATAACATCTCGAATAAACATAACAAAAACATTTTTTATCCAGAGTGCTTCAAACATGATTTAGAGCTTGTTTATGGAAAAGTGCTTATTTCTGCATTTCAATGTTGCAACTTGCTGAAAACTGTCCACGGGTTCATTTCATCTCACCTAGACACAGCACAGCAAAAATTGGATATCCAGAGTGCATCAAACATGATTTAGAGCTTGTTTATGGAAAAGTGCTTATTTCTGCATTTCAATGTTGTAACTTGCTGAAAACAGTCTACAGTGTTTTCATAACATCTCGAATAAACATAACAAAAACATTTTTTATCCAGAGTGCTTCAAACATGATTTAGAGCTTGTTTATGGAAAAGTGCTTATTTCTGCATTTCAATGTTGCAACTTGCTGAAAACTGTCCACGGCGTTCATTTCATCTCACCTAGACACAGCACAGCAAAAATTGGATATCCAGAGTGCATCAAACATGATTTAGAGCTTGTTTATGGAAAAGTGCTTATTTCTGCATTTCAATGTTGCAACTTGCTGAAAACTGTCCACGGCGTTCATTTCATCTCACCTAGACACAGCACAGCAAAAATTGGATATCCAGAGTGCATCAAACATGATTTAGAGCTTGTTTATGGAAAAGTGCTTATTTCTGCATTTCAATGTTGTAACTTGCTGAAAACAGTCTACAGTGTTTTCATAACATCTCGAATAAACATAACAAAAACATTTTTTATCCAGAGTGCTTCAAACATGATTTAGAGCTTGTTTATGGAAAAGTGCTTATTTCTGCATTTCAATGTTGCAACTTGCTGAAAACTGTCCACGGGTTCATTTCATCTCACCTAGACACAGCACAGCAAAAATTGGACATCCAGAGTGCATCAAACATGATTTAGAGCTTGTTTATGGAAAAGTGCTTATTTCTGCATTTCAATGTTGTAACTTGCTGAAAACAGTCTACAGTGTTTTCATAACATCTCGAATAAACATAACAAAACATTTTTTTATCCAGAGTGCTTCAAACATGATTTAGAGCTTGTTTATGGAAAAGTGCTTATTTCTGCATTTCAATGTTGCAACTTGCTGAAAACTGTCCACGGCGTTCATTTCATCTCAACCTAGACACAGCACAGCAAAAATTGGACATCCAGAGTGCATCAAACATGATTTAGAGCTTGTTTATGGAAAAGTGCTTATTTCTGCATTTCAATGTTGTAACTTGCTGAAAACAGTCTACAGTGTTTTCATAACATCTCGAATAAACATAACAAAAACATTTTTTATCCAGAGTGCTTCAAACATGATTTAGAGCTTGTTTATGGAAAAGTGCTTATTTCTGCATTTCAATGTTGCAACTTGCTGAAAACTGTCCACGGGTTCATTTCATCTCAACCTAGACACAGCACAGCAAAAATTGGATATCCAGAGTGCATCAAACATGATTTAGAGCTTGTTTATGGAAAAGTGCTTATTTCTGCATTTCAATGTTGCAACTTGCTGAAAACTGTCCACGGCGTTCATTTCATCTCAACTAGACACAGCACAGCAAAAATTGGATATCCAGAGTGCATCAAACATGATTTAGAGCTTGTTTATGGAAAAGTGCTTATTTCTGCATTTCAATGTTGTAACTTGCTGAAAACAGTCTACAGTGTTTTCATAACATCTCGAATAAACATAACAAAAACATTTTTTATCCAGAGTGCTTCAAACATGATTTAGAGCTTGTTTATGGAAAAGTGCTTATTTCTGCATTTCAATGTTGCAACTTGCTGAAAACTGTCCACGGCGTTCATTTCATCTCAACCTAGACACAGCACAGCAAAAATTGGATATCCAGAGTGCATCAAACATGATTTAGAGCTTGTTTATGGAAAAGTGCTTATTTCTGCATTTCAATGTTGTAACTTGCTGAAAACAGTCTACAGTGTTTTCATAACATCTCGAATAAACATAACAAAAACATTTTTTATCCAGAGTGCTTCAAACATGATTTAGAGCTTGTTTATGGAAAAGTGCTTATTTCTGCATTTCAATGTTGCAACTTGCTGAAAACTGTCCACGGCGTTCATTTCATCTCAACCTAGACACAGCACAGCAAAAATTGGACATCCAGAGTGCATCAAACATGATTTAGAGCTTGTTTATGGAAAAGTGCTTATTTCTGCATTTCAATGTTGTAACTTGCTGAAAACAGTCTACAGTTTTCATAACATCTCGAATAAACATAAAAACATTTTTTTATCCAGAGTGCTTCAAACATGATTTAGAGCTTGTTTATGGAAAAGTGCTTATTTCTGCATTTCAATGTGCAACTTGCTGAAAACTGTCCACGGGTTCATTTCATCTCAACCTAGACACAGCACAGCAAAAATTGGACATCCAGAGTGCATCAAACATGATTTAGAGCTTGTTTATGGAAAAGTGCTTATTTCTGCATTTCAATGTTGTAACTTGCTGAAAACAGTCTACAGTGTTTTCATAACATCTCGAATAAACATAACAAAAACATTTTTTTATCCAGAGTGCTTCAAACATGATTTAGAGCTTGTTTATGGAAAAGTGCTTATTTCTGCATTTCAATGTTGCAACTTGCTGAAAACTGTCCACGGCGTTCATTTCATCTCAACCTAGACACAGCACAGCAAAAATTGGACATCCAGAGTGCATCAAACATGATTTAGAGCTTGTTTATGGAAAAGTGCTTATTTCTGCATTTCAATGTTGCAACTTGCTGAAAACAGTCTACAGTGTTTCATAACATCTCGAATAAACATAACAAAAACATTTTTTATCCAGAGTGCTTCAAACATGATTTAGAGCTTGTTTATGGAAAAGTGCTTATTTCTGCATTTCAATGTTGCAACTTGCTGAAAACTGTCCACGGCGTTCATTTCATCTCAACCTAGACACAGCACAGCAAAAATTGGACATCCAGAGTGCATCAAACATGATTTAGAGCTTGTTTATGGAAAAGTGCTTATTTCTGCATTTCAATGTTGTAACTTGCTGAAAACAGTCTACAGTGTTTTCATAACATCTCGAAAAACATAACAAAAACATTTTTTTATCCAGAGTGCTTCAAACATGATTTAGAGCTTGTTTATGGAAAAGTGCTTATTTCTGCATTTCAATGTTGCAACTTGCTGAAAACTGTCCACGGCGTTCATTTCATCTCAACCTAGACACAGCACAGCAAAAATTGGAATCCAGAGTGCATCAAACATGATTTAGAGCTTGTTTATGGAAAAGTGCTTATTTCTGCATTTCAATGTTGTAACTTGCTGAAAACAGTCTACAGTGTTTCATAACATCTCGAATAAACATAACAAAACATTTTTATCCAGAGTGCTTCAAACATGATTTAGAGCTTGTTTATGGAAAAGTGCTTATTTCTGCATTTCAATGTTGCAACTTGCTGAAAACTGTCCACGGTTTCATTTCATCTCAACCAGACACAGCACAGCAAAAATTGGAATCCAGAGTGCATCAAACATGATTTAGAGCTTGTTTATGGAAAAGTGCTTATTTCTGCATTTCAATGTTGTAACTTGCTGAAACAGTCTACAGTGTTTTCATAACATCTCGAATAAAATAACAAAAACATTTTTTATCCAGAGTGCTTCAAACATGATTTAGAGCTTGTTTATGGAAAAGTGCTTATTTCTGCATTTCAATGTTGCAACTTGCTGAAAACTGTCCACGGCGTCATTTCATCTCAACCTAGACACAGCACAGCAAAAATGGATATCCAGAGTGCATCAAACATGATTTAGAGCTTGTTTATGGAAAAGTGCTTATTTCTGCATTTCAATGTTGTAACTTGCTGAAAACTGTCCACGGGTTCATTTCATCTCAACCTAGACACAGCACAGCAAAAATTGGATATCCAGAGTGCATCAAACATGATTTAGAGCTTGTTTATGGAAAAGTGCTTATTTCTGCATTTCAATGTTGCAACTTGCTGAAAACAGTCTACAGTGTTTTCATAACATCTCGAATAAACATAACAAAACATTTTTTTATCCAGAGTGCTTCAAACATGATTTAGAGCTTGTTTATGGAAAAGTGCTTATTTCTGCATTTCAATGTTGCAACTTGCTGAAAACTGTCCACGGCGTTCATTTCATCTCAACCTAGACACAGCACAGCAAAAATTGGACATCCAGAGTGCATCAAACATGATTTAGAGCTTGTTTATGGAAAAGTGCTTATTTCTGCATTTCAATGTTGTAACTTGCTGAAAACAGTCTACAGTGTTTTCATAACATCTCGAATAAACATAACAAAACATTTTTTATCCAGAGTGCTTCAAACATGATTTAGAGCTTGTTTATGGAAAAGTGCTTATTTCTGCATTTCAATGTTGCAACTTGCTGAAAACTGTCCACGGCGTTCATTTCATCTCAACCTAGACACAGCACACAAAAATTGGATATCCAGAGTGCATCAAACATGATTTAGAGCTTGTTTATGGAAAAGTGCTTATTTCTGCATTTCAATGTTGCAACTTGCTGAAAACTGTCCACGGCGTTCATTCATCTCAACCTAGACACAGCACAGCAAAAATTGGATATCCAGAGTGCATCAAACATGATTTAGAGCTTGTTTATGGAAAAGTGCTTATTTCTGCATTTCAATGTTGTAACTTGCTGAAAACAGTCTACAGTGTTTTCATAACATCTCGAATAAACATAACAAAAAACATTTTTTATCCAGAGTGCTTCAAACATGATTTAGAGCTTGTTTATGGAAAAGTGCTTATTTCTGCATTTCAATGTTGCAACTTGCTGAAAACTGTCCACGGCGTTCATTTCATCTCAACCTAGACACAGCACAGCAAAAATTGGATATCCAGAGTGCATCAAACATGATTTAGAGCTTGTTTATGGAAAAGTGCTTATTTCTGCATTTCAATGTTGTAACTTGCTGAAAACAGTCTACAGTGTTTTCATAACATCTCGAATAAACATAACAAAAACTTTTTTATCCAGAGTGCTTCAAACATGATTTAGAGCTTGTTTATGGAAAAGTGCTTATTTCTGCATTTCAATGTTGCAACTTGCTGAAAACTGTCCACGGCGTTCATTTCATCTCAACCTAGACACAGCACAGCAAAAATTGGATATCCAGAGTGCATCAAACATGATTTAGAGCTTGTTTATGGAAAAGTGCTTATTTCTGCATTTCAATGTTGTAACTTGCTGAAAACAGTCTACAGTGTTTTCATAACATCTCGAATAAACATAACAAAAAACATTTTTTATCCAGAGTGCTTCAAACATGATTTAGAGCTTGTTTATGGAAAAGTGCTTATTTCTGCATTTCAATGTTGCAACTTGCTGAAAACTGTCCACGGCGTTCATTCATCTCAACCTAGACACAGCACAGCAAAAATTGGATATCCAGAGTGCATCAAACATGATTTAGAGCTTGTTTATGGAAAAGTGCTTATTTCTGCATTTCAATGTTGTAACTTGCTGAAAACTGTCCACGGCGTTCATTTCATCTCAACCTAGACACAGCACAGCAAATTGGATATCCAGAGTGCATCAAACATGATTTAGAGCTTGTTTATGGAAAAGTGCTTATTTCTGCATTTCAATGTTGCAACTTGCTGAAAACTGTCCACGGCGTTCATTTCATCTCAACCTAGACACAGCACAGCAAAAATTGGACATCCAGAGTGCATCAAACATGATTTAGAGCTTGTTTATGGAAAAGTGCTTATTTCTGCATTTCAATGTTGTAACTTGCTGAAAACAGTCTACAGTGTTTTCATAACATCTCGAATAAACATAACAAAAACATTTTTTATCCAGAGTGCTTCAAACATGATTTAGAGCTTGTTTATGGAAAAGTGCTTATTTCTGCATTTCAATGTTGCAACTTGCTGAAAACTGTCCACGGCGTTCATTTCATCTCAACCTAGACACAGCACAGCAAAAATTGGACATCCAGAGTGCATCAAACATGATTTAGAGCTTGTTATGGAAAAGTGCTTATTTCTGCATTTCAATGTTGTAACTTGCTGAAAACAGTCTACAGTGTTTTCATAACATCTCGAATAAACATAACAAAAAACTTTTTTTATCCAGAGTGCTTCAAACATGATTTAGAGCTTGTTTATGGAAAAGTGCTTATTTTGCATTTCAATGTTGCAACTTGCTGAAAACTGTCCACGGCGTTCATTCATCTCAACCTAGACACAGCACAGCAAAAATTGGATATCCAGAGTGCATCAAACATGATTTAGAGCTTGTTTATGGAAAAGTGCTTATTTCTGCATTTCAATGTTGCAACTTGCTGAAAACTGTCCACGGCGTTCATTTCATCTCAACCTAGAAACAGCACAGCAAAAATTGGATATCCAGAGTGCATCAAACATGATTTAGAGCTTGTTTATGGAAAAGTGCTTATTCTGCATTTCAATGTTGCAACTTGCTGAAAACTGTCCACGGCGTTCATTTCATCTCAACCTAGACACAGCACAGCAAAAATTGGATATCCAGAGTGCATCAAACATGATTTAGAGCTTGTTTATGGAAAAGTGCTTATTTCTGCATTTCAATGTTGTAACTTGCTGAAAACAGTCTACAGTGTTTTCATAACATCTCGAATAAACATAACAAAAACATTTTTTTATCCAGAGTGCTTCAAACATGATTTAGAGCTTGTTTATGGAAAAGTGCTTATTCTGCATTTCAATGTTGAACTTGCTGAAAACTGTCCACGGCGTTCATTTCATCTAACCTAGACACAGCACAGCAAAAATTGGATATCCAGAGTGCATCAAACATGATTTAGAGCTTGTTTATGGAAAAGTGCTTATTTCTGCATTTCAATGTTGTCAAACTTGCTGAAAGTCCACGGCGTTCATTTCATCTCAACCTAGACACAGCACAGCAAAATTGGATATCCAGAGTGCATCAAACATGATTTAGAGCTTGTTTATGGAAAAGTGCTTATTTCTGCATTTCAATGTTGTAACTTGCTGAAAACAGTCTACAGTGTTTCATACATCTCGAATAAACATAACAAAAAAATTTTTTATCCAGAGTGCTTCAAACATGATTTAGAGCTTGTTTATGGAAAAGTGCTTATTTCTGCATTTCAATGTTGCAACTTGCTGAAAACTGTCCACGGGTTCATTTCATCTCAACTAGACACAGCACAGCAAAAATTGGACATCCAGAGTGCATCAAACATGATTTAGAGCTTGTTTATGGAAAAGTGCTTATTTCTGCATTTCAATGTTGTAACTTGCTGAAAACAGTCTACAGTGTTTTCATAACATCTCGAAAAACATAACAAAACATTTTTTATCCAGAGTGCTTCAAACATGATTTAGAGCTTGTTTATGGAAAAGTGCTTATTTCTGCATTTCAATGTTGCAACTTGCTGAAAACTGTCCACGGCGTTCATTTCATCTCAACCTAGACACAGCACAGCAAAAATTGGATATCCAGAGTGCATCAAACATGATTTAGAGCTTGTTTATGGAAAAGTGCTTATTTCTGCATTTCAATGTTGTAACTTGCTGAAAACTGTCCACGGCGTTCATTTCATCTCAACCTAGACACAGCACAGCAAAAATTGGATATCCAGAGTGCATCAAACATGATTTAGAGCTTGTTTATGGAAAAGTGCTTATTTCTGCATTTCAATGTTGCAACTTGCTGAAAACTGTCCACGGCGTTCATTCATCTCAACTAGACACAGCACAGCAAAAAATTGGATATCCAGAGTGCATCAAACATGATTTAGAGCTTGTTTATGGAAAAGTGCTTATTTCTGCATTTCAATGTTGTAACTTGCTGAAAACAGTCCACAGTGTTTCATAACATCTCGAATAACATAACAAAAAATTTTTTATCCAGAGTGCTTCAAACATGATTTAGAGCTTGTTTATGGAAAAGTGCTTATTTCTGCATTTCAATGTTTCAACTTGCTGAAAACTGTCCACGGGTCATTTCATCTCAACCTAGACACAGCACAGCAAAAATTGGACATCCAGAGTGCATCAAACATGATTTAGAGCTTGTTTATGGAAAAGTGCTTATTTCTGCATTTCAATGTTGTAACTTGCTGAAAACAGTCTACAGTGTTTTCATAACATCTCGAATAAACATAACAAAACATTTTTTATCCAGAGTGCTTCAAACATGATTTAGAGCTTGTTTATGGAAAAGTGCTTATTTCTGCATTTCAATGTTGCAACTTGCTGAAAACTGTCCACGGCGTTCATTTCATCTCAACCTAGACACAGCACAGCAAAAATGGATATCCAGAGTGCATCAAACATGATTTAGAGCTTGTTTATGGAAAAGTGCTTATTTCTGCATTTCAATGTGTAACTTGCTGAAAACAGTCTACAGTGTTTCATAACATCTCGAATAAAATAACAAAAACATTTTTATCCAGAGTGCTTCAAACATGATTTAGAGCTTGTTTATGGAAAAGTGCTTATTTCTGCATTTCAATGTTGCAACTTGCTGAAAACTGTCCACGGCGTTCATTTCATCTCAACCTAGACACAGCACAGCAAAAATTGGATATCCAGAGTGCATCAAACATGATTTAGAGCTTGTTTATGGAAAAGTGCTTATTCTGCATTTCAATGTTGTACCCTGCTGAAAACACGTCTACAGTGTTTTTCATAACATCTCGAAAATAATAAACATAACACAACCATTTTTTTTATCCAGAGTGCTTCAAACATGATTTAGAGCTTGTTTATGGAAAAGTGCTTCATTCTGCATTTCAATGTTGTCAACTGCTGAAAAAACTGTCCACGGCGTTCATTCATCTCAACTAGACACAGCCACAGCAAAATTGGATACCAGAGTGCATCAAACATGATTTAGAGCTGGTTTATGGAAAAGTGCTTATTTCTTGCATTTCAATGTTGTAACTTGCTGAAAACAGTCTACCGTGTTTTCATAACATCATCTAATAAACATAACAAAAACATTTTTTTATCCAGACGTGCTTCAAACATGATTTAGAGCTTGTTTATGGAAAAGTGCTTATTTCTGCATTTCAATGTTGCAACTTGCTGAAACTGTCCCGGCGTTCATTTCATCTCAACCTAGACCACAGCACAGCAAATTGGACATCCAGAGTGCATCAAAAATGATTTAGAGCTTGTTTATGGAAAAGTGCTTATTTCTGCATTTCAATGTTGTAACTTGCTGAAAACAGTCTACAGTGTTTTCATAACATCTCGAATAAACATAACAAAAACATTTTTTTATCCAGAGTGCTTCAAACATGATTTAGAGCTTGTTTATGGAAAAGTGCTTATTTCTGCATTTCAATGTTGCAACTTGCTGAAACCTGTCCACGGCGTTCATTTCATCTCAACCTAGACACGCACAGCAAAATTGGTATCCAGAGTGCATCAAACATGATTTAGAGCTTGTTTATGGAAAAGTGCTTATTTCTGCATTTCAATGTTGTCAACTTGCTGAAAACTGTCCACGGCGTTCATTTATCTCAACCTAGACACAGCACAGCAAAAATTGGACATCCAGAGTGCATTCAAACATGATTTAGAGCTTGTTTATGGAAAAGTGCTTATTTCTGCATTTCAAGTTGCAACTGCTGAAAACAGTCTACAGTGTTTCATAACA
>NW_022262085.1:0-20155 GCF_002021735.2 Oncorhynchus kisutch | reverse complement strand
GTGCAACTAGCTGAAACAAACTATCCACGGTGTTCATTTAATCTCAACCTAGACACAGCACAGCAAAATTGGACATCCAGAGTGCATCAAACATGATTTAGAGCTTGTTTATGGAAAAGTGCTATTTCTGCATTTCATGTTGCAACTTGCTGAAAACTCTCCACGTGTTCATTTATCTCAATAAACACAGCACAGCAAAAATGGACATCCAGAGTGCATCAAAATGATTAGAGCTTGTTTATGGAAAAGTGCTTATTTCTGCATTTCAAGTTTTAACTTGCTGAAACAGTCTACAGTGTTTTCATAACATCTCGAATAAACATAACAAAAACATTTTTTATCCAGAGTGCTTCAAACATGATTTAGAGCTTGTTTATGGAAAAGTGCTTATTTCTGCATTTCAATGTTGCAACTTGCTGAAACTATCCACGTGTTCATTTCATCTCACTAGACACAGCACAGCAAAAATTGGACATCCAGAGTGCATCAAACATGATTTAGAGCTTGTTTATGGAAAAGTGCTTATTTCTGCATTTCAATGTTGTAACTTGCTGAAACAGTCTACAGTGTTTTCATAACATCTCGATAAAACATAACAAAAACATTTTTTTATCCAGAGTGCTTCAAACATGATTTAGAGCTTGTTTATGGAAAATGCTTATTTCTGCATTTCAATGTTGCAACTTGCTGAAAACTGTCCACGTGTTTCATTTCATCTCAACTAGACACAGCACAAGCAAAAATTGGACATCCAGAGTGCTCAAACATGATTTAGAGCTTGTTTATGGAAAGTGCTTATTTCTGCATTTCAATGTTGTAACTTGCTGAAACTGTCCACGGCGTTCATTTCATCTCAACTAGACACAGCACAGCAAAAATTGGACATCCAGAGTGCATCAAACATGATTTAGAGCTTGTTTATGGAAAAGTGCTTATTTCTGCATTTCAATGTTGTAACTTGCTGAAAACATCTACAGTGTTTTCATAACATCTCGAATAACCATAACAAAAACATTTTTTATCCAGAGTGCTCAAACATGATTTAGAGCTTGTTATGGAAAAGTGCTTATTTCTGCATTTCAATGTTGCAACTTGCTGAAACTATCCACGGGTTCATTTCATCTCAACTAGACACAGCACAGCAAAAATTGGACATCCAGAGTGCATCAAACATGATTTAGAGCTTGTTTATGGAAAGTGCTTATTTCTGCATTTCAATGTTGCAACTTGCTGAAAACTTCCACGGTGTTCATTTAATCTCAACTAACACATAACACAGCAACAAAATTGGACATCCAGAGTGCATCAAACATGATTTAGAGCTTGTTTATGGAAAAGTGCTTATTTCTGCATTTCAATGTTGTAACTTGCTGAAAACAGTCTACAGTTGTTTCATAACATCTCGAATAAAACATAACAAAACATTTTTTATATCAGAAGTGCTTCAAACATGATTAGACTTGTTTATGGAAAATGCTTATTTCTGCATTTTCAATGTTGCAACTTGCTGAAAACTGTCCACGGCGTTCATTTCATCTCAACCTAGACACAGCACAGCAAAAATTGGAACATCCAAGTGCATCAAACATGATTTAGAGCTTGTTTATGGAAAAGTGCTTTATTTCTGCATTTCAATGTTGCAACTTGCTGAAAACAGTCTACAGTGTTTCATAACATCCTCGAATAAACATAACAAAAACATTTTTTATCCAGAGTGCTTCAAACATGATTTAGAGCTGTTTATGGAAAAGTGCTTATTTCTGCATTTCAATGTTGCAACTTGCTGAAAACATCCACGGTGTTCATTTAATCTCAACTAGACACAGCACAGCAAAAATTTTTTATCCAGAGTGCATCAACATGATTTAGCTTGTTTATGGAAAGTGCTTATTTCTGCATTTCAATGTTGCAACTTGCTGAAAACTGTCACGGTGTTCATTTCATCTCAACTAGACAGCACAGCAAAAATTGACATCCAGAGTGCTCAAACATGATTTAGAGCTTGTTTATGGAAAAGTGCTTATTTCTGCATTTCAATGTTGTAACTTGCTGAAAACAGTCCACGGTGTTTTCATAACATCTCGAATAGACATAACAAAAAATTTTTTATCCAGAGTGCATCAAACATGATTTAGAGCTTGTTTATGGAAAAGTGCTTATTTCTGCATTTCAATGTTGTAACTTGCTGAAAACAGTCTACAGTGTTTTCATACCATCTCGAATAAACATAACAAAAAATTTTTTATCCAGAGTGCTTCAAACATGATTTAGAGCTTGTTTATGGAAAAGTGCTTATTTCTGCATTTCAATGTTGTCAACTTGCTGAAAACTATCCACGTGTTCATTTATCTCAACTAGACACAGCACAGCAAAAATTGGACATCCAGAGTGCATCAAACATGATTTAGAGTTGTTATGGAAAAGTGCTTATTTCTGCATTTCAATGTTGCAACTTGCTGAAAACTGTCCACGGTGTTCATTTATCTCACTAACACAACAGCACAGCAGCAAAATTGGACATCCAGAGTGCATCAAACATGATTTAGAGCTTGTTTATGGAAAAGTGCTTATTTCTGCATTTCAATGTTGTAACTTGCTGAAAACAGTCTACAGTGTTTTCATAACATCTCGAATAAACATAACAAAAACATTTTTATCCAGAGTGCTTCAAACATGATTTAGAGCTTGTTTATGGAAAAGTGCTTATTTCTGCATTTCAATGTTGCAACTTGCTGAAAACTGTCCACGGGTTCATTTCATCTCAACTAGAACACAGCACAGCAAAAATTGGACATCCAGAGTGCATCAAAACATGATTTAGAGCTGTTCATGGAAAGTGCTTATTTCTGCATTTCAATGTTGCAACTTGCTGAAACTATCCACGGTGTTCATTTCATCTCAACTAGACACAGCACAGCAAAATTGGACATCCAGAGTGCATCAAACATGATTTAGAGCTTGTTTATGGAAAAGTGCTTATTTCTGCATTTCAATGTTGTAACTTGCTGAAAACAGTCTACAGTGTTTTCATAACATCTCGAATAAACATAACAAAAAAATTTTTCATCCAGAGTGCTTCAACCATGATTTAGAGCTTGTTTATGGAAAAGTGCTTATTTCTGCATTTCAATGTTGCAACTTGCTGAAAACTGTCCACGGAATTCATTTAATCTCAACCTAGACACAGCGCAGCAAAAATTGGACATCCAGAGTGCATCAAAACATGATTTAGAGCTTGTTTATGGAAAAGTGCTTATTTCTGCATTTCAATGTTGCAACTTGCTGAAAACTATCCACGGTGTTCATTTCATCTCAACTAGACACAGCACAGCAAAAATTGGACATCCAGAGTGCATCAAACATGATTTAGAGCTTGTTTATGGAAAAGTGCTTATTTCTGCATTTCAATGTTGTAACTTGCTGAAAACAGTCTACAGTGTTTTCATAACATCTCGAATAAACATAACAAAAACATTTTTTTATCCAGAGTGCTTCAAACATGATTTAGAGCTTGTTTATGGAAAAGTGCTTATTTCTGCATTTCAATGTTGCAACTTGCTGAAAACTATCCACGGTGTTCATTTCTTCTCAACTAACACAGCACAGCAAAATTGGACATCCAGAGTGCATCAAACATGATTTAGAGCTTGTTTATGGAAAAGTGCTTATTTCTGCATTTCAAGTTGGCAACTGCTGAAAACTATCCACGGTGTTCATTCTTCTCAACTCTAACACACACAGCAAAAATTGGACATCAGAGTGCTTCAACCATGATTAGAGCTTGTTTATGGAAAAGTGGCTTATTTCTGCATTTCAATGTTGCAACTTGCTGAAAACTGTCCACGGAATTCATTTAATCTCAACCTAGACACAGCGCAGCAAAAATTGGACATCCAGAGTGCATCAAAACATGATTTAGAGCTTGTCATGGAAAATGCTTATTCTGCATTTCAATGTTGCAACTGCTGAAAACTATCCACGGGTGTTTCATAACATCTCGAATAAACATAACAAAAACATTTTTCATCCAGATGCTTCAACCATGATTTAGAGCTTGTTTATGGAAAGGTGCTTATTCGGCATTCAATGTTGCAACTTGCTGAAAACTATCCACGGGTTCATTCATCTCAACCTAGACACAGCACAGCAAAAATGGACATTCAGATGCATCAAACATATTAGAGCTTGTTTATGGAAAAGTGCTTATTTCTGTATTTCAATGTTGCAACTTGCTGAAAACTATCCACGGGTGTTCATTTAATCTCAACCTAGACATGGCACAACAAAAATGGACATCCAGAGTGCATCAAACATGATTTAGAGCTGTTTATGGAAAATGCTTATTTCTGCATTTCCACTGTTGTTAACTTGCTGAAAACAGTCTACAGTTTTTCATAACATCTCGAATAAACATAACAAAAACATTTTTTATCCAGAGTGCTTCAAACATATTTAGAGCTTGTTTATGAAAAGTGCTTATTTCTGCATTTCAATGTTGCAACTTGCTGAAAACTATCCACGTGTTCATTTCATCTCAACTAGACACAGCACAGCAAAAATTGGACATCCAGAGTGCATCAAACATGATTTAGAGCTTGTTCATGGAAAGTGCTTATTCTGCATTTCAATGTTGCAACTTGCTGAAAACTATCCACGGTGTTCATTTCATCTCAACTAGACACAGCACAGCAAATATTGGACATCCAGAGTGGATCAAACATGATTTAGAGCTTGTTCATGGAAAAGTGCTTATTTCTGCATTTCAATGTTTGCAACTTGCTGAAAACTATCCACGGTGTTCATTTCATCTCAACTAGACACAGCACAGCAAAAATTGGACATCCAGAGTGCATCAAACATGATTTAGAGCTTGTTCATGGAAAAGTGCTTATTTCTGCATTTCAATGTTGCAACTTGCTGAAAACTATCCACGGTGTTCATTTATCTCAAACTAGACACAGCACAGCAAATATTGGACATCCAGAGTGGATCAAACATGATTTAGAACTTGTTCATGGAAAAGTGCTTATTTCTGCATTTCAATTTGCAACTTGCTGAAACTATCCACGGTGTTCATTTCATCTCACTAGACACAGCACAGAAAATTGGACATCCAGAGTGCATCAAAATGATTTAGAGCTTGTTTATGGAAAAGTGCTTATTTCTGCATTTCAATGTTGTAACTTGCTGAAACAGTCTACAGTGTTTCATAACATCTCGAATAACATAACAAAAAATTTTTTATCCAGAGTGCATCAAACATGATTTAGAGCTTGTTTATGGAAAAGTGCTTATTTCTGCATTTCAATGTTGTAACTTGCTGAAAACAGTCCACAGTGTTTCATAACATCTCGAATAAACATAACAAAAACATTTTTTATCCAGAGTGCTTCAAACATGATTTAGAGCTTGTTTATGGAAAAGTGCTTATTTCTGCATTTCAATGTTGCAACTTGCTGAAAACTATCCACGGTGTTCATTTCATCTCAACTAGACACAGCACAGCAAAAATTGGACATCCAGAGTGCATCAAACATGATTTAGAGCTTGTTTATGGAAAAGTGCTTATTTCTGCATTTCAATGTTGCAACTTGCTGAAAACTATCCACGGTGTTCATTTAATCTCAACTAGACACAGCACAGCAAAAATTGGACATCCAGAGTGCATCAAACATGATTTAGAGCTTGTTTATGGAAAAGTGCTTATTTCTGCATTTCAATGTTGTAACTTGCTGAAAACAGTCCACAGTGTTTTCATAACATCTCGAATAAACATAACAAAAATTTTTTATCCAGAGTGCATCAAACATGATTTAGAGCTTGTTTATGGAAAAGTGCTTATTTCTGCATTTCAATGTTGCAACTTGCTGAAAACTGTCCACGGTGTTCATTTAATCTCAACTAGACACAGCACAGCAAAAATTGGACATCCAGAGTGCATCAAACATGATTTAGAGCTTGTTTATGGAAAAGTGCTTATTTCTGCATTTCAATGTTGTAACTTGCTGAAAACAGTCTACAGTGTTTTCATAACATCTCGAATAAACATAACAAAACATTTTTTATCCAGAGTGCTTCAAACATGATTTAGAGCTTGTTTATGGAAAAGTGCTTATTTCTGCATTTCAATGTTGCAACTTGCTGAAAACTATCCACGGTGTTCATTTAATCTCAACTAGACACAGCACAGCAAAAATTGGACATCCAGAGTGCATCAAACATGATTTAGAGCTTGTTTATGGAAAAGTGCTTATTTCTGCATTTCAATGTTGTAACTTGCTGAAAACAGTCTACAGTGTTTCATAACATCTCGAATAAACATAACAAAAACATTTTTTATCCAGAGTGCTTCAAACATGATTTAGAGCTTGTTTATGGAAAAGTGCTTATTTCTGCATTTCAATGTTGCAACTTGCTGAAAACTATCCACGGTGTTCATTTCATCTCAACTAGACACAGCACAGCAAAAATTGGACATCCAGAGTGCATCAAACATGATTTAGAGCTTGTTTATGGAAAAGTGCTTATTTCTGCATTTCAATGTTGTAACTTGCTGAAAACAGTCTACAGTGTTTTCATAACATCTCGAATAAACATAACAAAACATTTTTTATCCAGAGTGCATCAAACATGATTTAGAGCTTGTTTATGGAAAAGTGCTTATTTCTGCATTTCAATGTTGCAACTTGCTGAAAACTGTCCACGGTGTTCATTTAATCTCAACTAGACACAGCACAGCAAAAATTGGACATCCAGAGTGCATCAAACATGATTTAGAGCTTGTTTATGGAAAAGTGCTTATTTCTGCATTTCAATGTTGCAACTTGCTGAAAACTATCCACGGTGTTCATTTAATCTCAACTAGACACAGCACAGCAAAAATTGGACATCCAGAGTGCATCAAACATGATTTAGAGCTTGTTTATGGAAAAGTGCTTATTTCTGCATTTCAATGTTGTAACTTGCTGAAAACAGTCTACAGTGTTTCATAACATCTCGAATAAACATAACAAAAACATTTTTTATCCAGAGTGCTTCAAACATGATTTAGAGCTTGTTTATGGAAAAGTGCTTATTTCTGCATTTCAATGTTGCAACTTGCTGAAAACTGTCCACGGTGTTCATTTCATCTCAACTAGACACAGCACAGCAAAAATTGGACATCCAGAGTGCATCAAACATGATTTAGAGCTTGTTTATGGAAAAGTGCTTATTTCTGCATTTCAATGTTGCAACTTGCTGAAAACTATCCACGGTGTTCATTTCATCTCAACTAGACACAGCACAGCAAAAATTGGACATCCAGAGTGCATCAAACATGATTTAGAGCTTGTTTATGGAAAAGTGCTTATTTCTGCATTTCAATGTTGTAACTTGCTGAAAACAGTCCACAGTGTTTTCATAACATCTCGAATAAACATAACAAAAAATTTTTTATCCAGAGTGCTTCAAACATGATTTAGAGCTTGTTTATGGAAAAGTGCTTATTTCTGCATTTCAATGTTGCAACTTGCTGAAAACTGTCCACGGTGTTCATTTCATCTCAACTAGACACAGCACAGCAAAAATTGGACATCCAGAGTGCATCAAACATGATTTAGAGCTTGTTTATGGAAAAGTGCTTATTTCTGCATTTCAATGTTGTAACTTGCTGAAAACAGTCTACAGTGTTTTCATAACATCTCGAATAAACATAACAAAAACATTTTTTATCCAGAGTGCTTCAAACATGATTTAGAGCTTGTTTATGGAAAAGTGCTTATTTCTGCATTTCAATGTTGCAACTTGCTGAAAACTATCCACGGTGTTCATTTAATCTCAACTAGACACAGCACAGCAAAAATTGGACATCCAGAGTGCATCAAACATGATTTAGAGCTTGTTTATGGAAAAGTGCTTATTTCTGCATTTCAATGTTGCAACTTGCTGAAAACTATCCACGGTGTTCATTTCATCTCAACTAGACACAGCACAGCAAAAATTGGACATCCAGAGTGCATCAAACATGATTTAGAGCTTGTTTATGGAAAAGTGCTTATTTCTGCATTTCAATGTTGTAACTTGCTGAAAACAGTCTACAGTGTTTTCATAACATCTCGAATAAACATAACAAAATTTTTTATCCAGAGTGCTTCAAACATGATTTAGAGCTTGTTTATGGAAAAGTGCTTATTTCTGCATTTCAATGTTGCAACTTGCTGAAAACTGTCCACGGTGTTCATTTCATCTCAACTAGACACAGCACAGCAAAAATTGGACATCCAGAGTGCATCAAACATGATTTAGAGCTTGTTTATGGAAAAGTGCTTATTTCTGCATTTCAATGTTGCAACTTGCTGAAAACTGTCCACGGTGTTCATTTCATCTCAACTAGACACAGCACAGCAAAAATTGGACATCCAGAGTGCATCAAACATGATTTAGAGCTTGTTTATGGAAAAGTGCTTATTTCTGCATTTCAATGTTGTAACTTGCTGAAAACAGTCTACAGTGTTTCATAACATCTCGAATAAACATAACAAAAACATTTTTTATCCAGAGTGCATCAAACATGATTTAGAGCTTGTTTATGGAAAAGTGCTTATTTCTGCATTTCAATGTTGCAACTTGCTGAAAACTATCCACGGTGTTCATTTAATCTCAACTAGACACAGCACAGCAAAAATTGGACATCCAGAGTGCATCAAACATGATTTAGAGCTTGTTTATGGAAAAGTGCTTATTTCTGCATTTCAATGTTGCAACTTGCTGAAAACTGTCCACGGTGTTCATTTCATCTCAACTAGACACAGCACAGCAAAAATTGGACATCCAGAGTGCATCAAACATGATTTAGAGCTTGTTTATGGAAAAGTGCTTATTTCTGCATTTCAATGTTGTAACTTGCTGAAAACAGTCTACAGTGTTTTCATAACATCTCGAATAAACATAACAAAACATTTTTTATCCAGAGTGCTTCAAACATGATTTAGAGCTTGTTTATGGAAAAGTGCTTATTTCTGCATTTCAATGTTGCAACTTGCTGAAAACTGTCCACGGTGTTCATTTCATCTCAACTAGACACAGCACAGCAAAAATTGGACATCCAGAGTGCATCAAACATGATTTAGAGCTTGTTTATGGAAAAGTGCTTATTTCTGCATTTCAATGTTGTAACTTGCTGAAAACAGTCTACAGTGTTTTCATAACATCTCGAATAAACATAACAAAAACATTTTTTATCCAGAGTGCTTCAAACATGATTTAGAGCTTGTTTATGGAAAAGTGCTTATTTCTGCATTTCAATGTTGCAACTTGCTGAAAACTGTCCACGGTGTTCATTTCATCTCAACTAGACACAGCACAGCAAAAATTGGACATCCAGAGTGCATCAAACATGATTTAGAGCTTGTTTATGGAAAAGTGCTTATTTCTGCATTTCAATGTTGCAACTTGCTGAAAACATCCACGGTGTTCATTTCATCTCAACTAGACACAGCACAGCAAAAATTGGACATCCAGAGTGCATCAAACATGATTTAGAGCTTGTTTATGGAAAAGTGCTTATTTCTGCATTTCAATGTTGCAACTTGCTGAAAACAGTCCACAGTGTTTTCATAACATCTCGAATACATAACAAAACATTTTTTATCCAGAGTGCTTCAAACATGATTTAGAGCTTGTTTATGGAAAAGTGCTTATTTCTGCATTTCAATGTTGCAACTTGCTGAAAACTGTCCACGGTGTTCATTTCATCTCAACTAGACACAGCACAGCAAAAATTGGACATCCAGAGTGCATCAAACATGATTTAGAGCTTGTTTATGGAAAAGTGCTTATTTCTGCATTTCAATGTTGCAACTTGCTGAAAACTATCCACGGTGTTCATTTCATCTCAACTAGACACAGCACAGCAAAAATTGGACATCCAGAGTGCATCAAACATGATTTAGAGCTTGTTTATGGAAAAGTGCTTATTTCTGCATTTCAATGTTGTAACTTGCTGAAAACAGTCTACAGTGTTTTCATAACATCTCGAATAAACATAACAAAAATTTTTTATCCAGAGTGCTTCAAACATGATTTAGAGCTTGTTTATGGAAAAGTGCTTATTTCTGCATTTCAATGTTGCAACTTGCTGAAAACTGTCCACGGTGTTCATTTAATCTCAACTAGACACAGCACAGCAAAAATTGGACATCCAGAGTGCATCAAACATGATTTAGAGCTTGTTTATGGAAAAGTGCTTATTTCTGCATTTCAATGTTGCAACTTGCTGAAAACTGTCCACGGTGTTCATTTCATCTCAACTAGACACAGCACAGCAAAAATTGGACATCCAGAGTGCATCAAACATGATTTAGAGCTTGTTTATGGAAAAGTGCTTATTTCTGCATTTCAATGTTGTAACTTGCTGAAAACAGTCTACAGTGTTTTCATAACATCTCGAATAAACATAACAAAACATTTTTTATCCAGAGTGCTTCAAACATGATTTAGAGCTTGTTTATGGAAAAGTGCTTATTTCTGCATTTCAATGTTGCAACTTGCTGAAAACTGTCCACGGTGTTCATTTCATCTCAACTAGACACAGCACAGCAAAAATTGGACATCCAGAGTGCATCAAACATGATTTAGAGCTTGTTTATGGAAAAGTGCTTATTTCTGCATTTCAATGTTGTAACTTGCTGAAAACAGTCTACAGTGTTTTCATAACATCTCGAATAAACATAACAAAAACATTTTTTATCCAGAGTGCTTCAAACATGATTTAGAGCTTGTTTATGGAAAAGTGCTTATTTCTGCATTTCAATGTTGCAACTTGCTGAAAACTATCCACGGTGTTCATTTCATCTCAACTAGACACAGCACAGCAAAAATTGGACATCCAGAGTGCATCAAACATGATTTAGAGCTTGTTTATGGAAAAGTGCTTATTTCTGCATTTCAATGTTGCAACTTGCTGAAAACTGTCCACGGTGTTCATTTCATCTCAACTAGACACAGCACAGCAAAAATTGGACATCCAGAGTGCATCAAACATGATTTAGAGCTTGTTTATGGAAAAGTGCTTATTTCTGCATTTCAATGTTGCAACTTGCTGAAAACTGTCCACGGTGTTCATTTCATCTCAACTAGACACAGCACAGCAAAAATTGGACATCCAGAGTGCATCAAACATGATTTAGAGCTTGTTTATGGAAAAGTGCTTATTTCTGCATTTCAATGTTGCAACTTGCTGAAAACTATCCACGGTGTTCATTTCATCTCAACTAGACACAGCACAGCAAAAATTGGACATCCAGAGTGCATCAAACATGATTTAGAGCTTGTTTATGGAAAAGTGCTTATTTCTGCATTTCAATGTTGTAACTTGCTGAAAACAGTCTACAGTGTTTTCATAACATCTCGAATAAACATAACAAACATTTTTTATCCAGAGTGCTTCAAACATGATTTAGAGCTTGTTTATGGAAAAGTGCTTATTTCTGCATTTCAATGTTGCAACTTGCTGAAAACTGTCCACGGTGTTCATTTCATCTCAACTAGACACAGCACAGCAAAAATTGGACATCCAGAGTGCATCAAACATGATTTAGAGCTTGTTTATGGAAAAGTGCTTATTTCTGCATTTCAATGTTGCAACTTGCTGAAAACTATCCACGGTGTTCATTTCATCTCAACTAGACACAGCACAGCAAAAATTGGACATCCAGAGTGCATCAAACATGATTTAGAGCTTGTTTATGGAAAAGTGCTTATTTCTGCATTTCAATGTTGTAACTTGCTGAAAACAGTCTACAGTGTTTTCATAACATCTCGAATAAACATAACAAAAACATTTTTTATCCAGAGTGCTTCAAACATGATTTAGAGCTTGTTTATGGAAAAGTGCTTATTTCTGCATTTCAATGTTGCAACTTGCTGAAAACTGTCCACGGTGTTCATTTCATCTCAACTAGACACAGCACAGCAAAAATTGGACATCCAGAGTGCATCAAACATGATTTAGAGCTTGTTTATGGAAAAGTGCTTATTTCTGCATTTCAATGTTGCAACTTGCTGAAAACTATCCACGGTGTTCATTTCATCTCAACTAGACACAGCACAGCAAAAATTGGACATCCAGAGTGCATCAAACATGATTTAGAGCTTGTTTATGGAAAAGTGCTTATTTCTGCATTTCAATGTTGTAACTTGCTGAAAACAGTCTACAGTGTTTTCATAACATCTCGAATAAACATAACAAAAACATTTTTTATCCAGAGTGCTTCAAACATGATTTAGAGCTTGTTTATGGAAAAGTGCTTATTTCTGCATTTCAATGTTGCAACTTGCTGAAAACTGTCCACGGTGTTCATTTCATCTCAACTAGACACAGCACAGCAAAAATTGGACATCCAGAGTGCATCAAACATGATTTAGAGCTTGTTTATGGAAAAGTGCTTATTTCTGCATTTCAATGTTGCAACTTGCTGAAAACAGTCCACGGTGTTCATTTCATCTCAACTAGACACAGCACAGCAAAAATTGGACATCCAGAGTGCATCAAACATGATTTAGAGCTTGTTTATGGAAAAGTGCTTATTTCTGCATTTCAATGTTGCAACTTGCTGAAAACAGTCCACAGTGTTTTCATAACATCTCGAATAAACATAACAAAAACATTTTTTATCCAGAGTGCTTCAAACATGATTTAGAGCTTGTTTATGGAAAAGTGCTTATTTCTGCATTTCAATGTTGCAACTTGCTGAAAACTATCCACGGTGTTCATTTCATCTCAACTAGACACAGCACAGCAAAAATTGGACATCCAGAGTGCATCAAACATGATTTAGAGCTTGTTTATGGAAAAGTGCTTATTTCTGCATTTCAATGTTGTAACTTGCTGAAAACAGTCTACAGTGTTTTCATAACATCTCGAATAAACATAACAAAACATTTTTTATCCAGAGTGCTTCAAACATGATTTAGAGCTTGTTTATGGAAAAGTGCTTATTTCTGCATTTCAATGTTGCAACTTGCTGAAAACTATCCACGGTGTTCATTTCATCTCAACTAGACACAGCACAGCAAAAATTGGACATCCAGAGTGCATCAAACATGATTTAGAGCTTGTTTATGGAAAAGTGCTTATTTCTGCATTTCAATGTTGCAACTTGCTGAAAACTATCCACGGTGTTCATTTCATCTCAACTAGACACAGCACAGCAAAAATTGGACATCCAGAGTGCATCAAACATGATTTAGAGCTTGTTTATGGAAAAGTGCTTATTTCTGCATTTCAATGTTGTAACTTGCTGAAAACAGTCCACAGGTTTTCATAACATCTCGAATAAACATAACAAAAACATTTTTTATCCAGAGTGCTTCAAACATGATTTAGAGCTTGTTTATGGAAAAGTGCTTATTTCTGCATTTCAATGTTGCAACTTGCTGAAAACTATCCACGGTGTTCATTTCATCTCAACTAGACACAGCACAGCAAAAATTGGACATCCAGAGTGCATCAAACATGATTTAGAGCTTGTTTATGGAAAAGTGCTTATTTCTGCATTTCAATGTTGCAACTTGCTGAAAACAGTCTACAGTGTTTTCATAACATCTCGAATAAACATAACAAAAATTGGACATCCAGAGTGCATCAAACATGATTTAGAGCTTGTTTATGGAAAAGTGCTTATTTCTGCATTTCAATGTTGCAACTTGCTGAAAACAGTCCACAGTGTTCATAACATCTCGAATAAACATAACAAAAAATTTTTTATCCAGAGTGCATCAAACATGATTTAGAGCTTGTTTATGGAAAAGTGCTTATTTCTGCATTTCAATGTTGCAACTTGCTGAAAACTATCCACGGTGTTCATTTAATCTCAACTAGACACAGCACAGCAAAAATTGGACATCCAGAGTGCATCAAACATGATTTAGAGCTTGTTTATGGAAAAGTGCTTATTTCTGCATTTCAATGTTGCAACTTGCTGAAAACAGTCCACGGTGTTCATTTCATCTCAACTAGACACAGCACAGCAAAAATTGGACATCCAGAGTGCATCAAACATGATTTAGAGCTTGTTTATGGAAAAGTGCTTATTTCTGCATTTCAATGTTGCAACTTGCTGAAAACTGTCCACAGTGTTTTCATAACATCTCAATAAACATAACAAAAATTTTTTATCCAGAGTGCATCAAACATGATTTAGAGCTTGTTTATGGAAAAGTGCTTATTTCTGCATTTCAATGTTGCAACTTGCTGAAAACTATCCACGGTGTTCATTTCATCTCAACTAGACACAGCACAGCAAAAATTGGACATCCAGAGTGCATCAAACATGATTTAGAGCTTGTTTATGGAAAAGTGCTTATTTCTGCATTTCAATGTTGTAACTTGCTGAAAACAGTCTACAGTGTTTTCATAACATCTCGAATAAACATAACAAAAACATTTTTTATCCAGAGTGCTTCAAACATGATTTAGAGCTTGTTTATGGAAAAGTGCTTATTTCTGCATTTCAATGTTGCAACTTGCTGAAAACTATCCACGGTGTTCATTTAATCTCAACTAGACACAGCACAGCAAAAATTGGACATCCAGAGTGCATCAAACATGATTTAGAGCTTGTTTATGGAAAAGTGCTTATTTCTGCATTTCAATGTTGCAACTTGCTGAAAACTATCCACGGTGTTCATTTCATCTCAACTAGACACAGCACAGCAAAAATTGGACATCCAGAGTGCATCAAACATGATTTAGAGCTTGTTTATGGAAAAGTGCTTATTTCTGCATTTCAATGTTGCAACTTGCTGAAAACAGTCCACGGTGTTCATTTCATCTCAATAGACACAGCACAGCAAAAATTGGACATCCAGAGTGCATCAAACATGATTTAGAGCTTGTTTATGGAAAAGTGCTTATTTCTGCATTTCAATGTTGCAACTTGCTGAAAACTGTCCACGGTGTTCATTTAATCTCAACTAGACACAGCACAGCAAAAATTGGACATCCAGAGTGCATCAAACATGATTTAGAGCTTGTTTATGGAAAAGTGCTTATTTCTGCATTTCAATGTTGCAACTTGCTGAAAACAGTCCACAGTGTTTTCATAACATCTCGAATAAACATAACAAAATTTTTTATCCAGAGTGCTTCAAACATGATTTAGAGCTTGTTTATGGAAAAGTGCTTATTTCTGCATTTCAATGTTGCAACTTGCTGAAAACAGTCCACAGTGTTTTCATAACATCTCAATAAACATAACAAAAACATTTTTTATCCAGAGTGCATCAAACATGATTTAGAGCTTGTTTATGGAAAAGTGCTTATTTCTGCATTTCAATGTTGCAACTTGCTGAAAACTATCCACGGTGTTCATTTCATCTCAACTAGACACAGCACAGCAAAAATTGGACATCCAGAGTGCATCAAACATGATTTAGAGCTTGTTTATGGAAAAGTGCTTATTTCTGCATTTCAATGTTGCAACTTGCTGAAAACATCCACGGTGTTCATTTAATCTCAACTAGACACAGCACAGCAAAAATTGGACATCCAGAGTGCATCAAACATGATTTAGAGCTTGTTTATGGAAAAGTGCTTATTTCTGCATTTCAATGTTGCAACTTGCTGAAAACTGTCCACAGTGTTTTCATAACATCTCGAATAAACATAACAAAAAATTTTTTATCCAGAGTGCATCAAACATGATTTAGAGCTTGTTTATGGAAAAGTGCTTATTTCTGCATTTCAATGTTGCAACTTGCTGAAAACTGTCCACGGTGTTCATTTCATCTCAACTAGACACAGCACAGCAAAAATTGGACATCCAGAGTGCATCAAACATGATTTAGAGCTTGTTTATGGAAAAGTGCTTATTTCTGCATTTCAATGTTGCAACTTGCTGAAAACTATCCACGGTGTTCATTTCATCTCAACTAGACACAGCACAGCAAAAATTGGACATCCAGAGTGCATCAAACATGATTTAGAGCTTGTTTATGGAAAAGTGCTTATTTCTGCATTTCAATGTTGCAACTTGCTGAAAACTATCCACGGTGTTCATTTCATCTCAACTAGACACAGCACAGCAAAAATTGGACATCCAGAGTGCATCAAACATGATTTAGAGCTTGTTTATGGAAAAGTGCTTATTTCTGCATTTCAATGTTGCAACTTGCTGAAAACAGTCCACAGTGTTTTCATAACATCTCGAATAAACATAACAAAAAATTTTTTATCCAGAGTGCTTCAAACATGATTTAGAGCTTGTTTATGGAAAAGTGCTTATTTCTGCATTTCAATGTTGCAACTTGCTGAAAACTATCCACGGTGTTCATTTAATCTCAACTAGACACAGCACAGCAAAAATTGGACATCCAGAGTGCATCAAACATGATTTAGAGCTTGTTTATGGAAAAGTGCTTATTTCTGCATTTCAATGTTGCAACTTGCTGAAAACTGTCCACGGTGTTCATTTCATCTCAACTAGACACAGCACAGCAAAAATTGGACATCCAGAGTGCATCAAACATGATTTAGAGCTTGTTTATGGAAAAGTGCTTATTTCTGCATTTCAATGTTGTAACTTGCTGAAAACAGTCTACAGTGTTTTCATAACATCTCGAATAAACATAACAAAAACATTTTTATCCAGAGTGCTTCAAACATGATTTAGAGCTTGTTTATGGAAAAGTGCTTATTTCTGCATTTCAATGTTGCAACTTGCTGAAAACTGTCCACGGTGTTCATTTCATCTCAACTAGACACAGCACAGCAAAAATTGGACATCCAGAGTGCATCAAACATGATTTAGAGCTTGTTTATGGAAAAGTGCTTATTTCTGCATTTCAATGTTGCAACTTGCTGAAAACTGTCCACGGTGTTCATTTCATCTCAACTAGACACAGCACAGCAAAAATTGGACATCCAGAGTGCATCAAACATGATTTAGAGCTTGTTTATGGAAAAGTGCTTATTTCTGCATTTCAATGTTGTAACTTGCTGAAAACAGTCTACAGTGTTTTCATAACATCTCGAATAAACATAACAAAAACATTTTTTATCCAGAGTGCTTCAAACATGATTTAGAGCTTGTTTATGGAAAAGTGCTTATTTCTGCATTTCAATGTTGCAACTTGCTGAAAACTATCCACGGTGTTCATTTCATCTCAACTAGACACAGCACAGCAAAAATTGGACATCCAGAGTGCATCAAACATGATTTAGAGCTTGTTTATGGAAAAGTGCTTATTTCTGCATTTCAATGTTGCAACTTGCTGAAAACAGTCCACAGTGTTCATTTCATCTCAACTAGACACAGCACAGCAAAAATTGGACATCCAGAGTGCATCAAACATGATTTAGAGCTTGTTTATGGAAAAGTGCTTATTTCTGCATTTCAATGTTGCAACTTGCTGAAAACTGTCCACGGTGTTCATTTCATCTCAATAAACATAACAAAAACATTTTTTATCCAGAGTGCATCAAACATGATTTAGAGCTTGTTTATGGAAAAGTGCTTATTTCTGCATTTCAATGTTGCAACTAGCTGAAAATTATCCACGGTGTTCATTTAATCTCAACTAGACACAGCACAGCAAAAATTGGACATCCAGAGTGCATCAAACATGATTTAGAGCTTGTTTATGGAAAAGTGCTTATTTCTGCATTTCAATGTTGCAACTAGCCTAAAAAAGTCTACAGTGTTTTCATAACATCTCGAATAAACATAACAAAAACATTTTTTTATCCAGAGTGCTTCAAACATGATTTAGAGCTTGTTTATGGAAAAGTGCTTATTTCTGCATTTCAATGTTGCAACTTGCTGAAAACTATCCACGGTGTTCATTTTATCTTCACCTAGACACAGCACAGCAAAAATTGGACATCCAGAGTGCATCAAACATGATTTAGAGCTTGTTTATGGAAAAGTGCTTATTTCTGCATTTCAATGTTGCAACTTGCTGAAAACTATCCACGGTGTTCATTTAATCTCAACTAGACACAGCACAGCAAAAATTGGACATCCAGAGTGCATCAAACATGATTTAGAGCTTGTTTATGGAAAAGTGCTTATTTCTGCATTTCAATGTTGTAACTTGCTGAAAACAGTCTACAGTGTTTTCATAACATCTCGAATAAACAACAAAAAATTTTTTATCCAGAGTGCTTCAAACATGATTTAGAGCTTGTTTATGGAAAAGTGCTTATTTCTGCATTTCAATGTTGCAACTTGCTGAAAACTATCCACGGTGTTCATTTCATCTCAACTAGACACAGCACAGCAAAAATTGGACATCCAGAGTGCATCAAACATGATTTAGAGCTTGTTTATGGAAAAGTGCTTATTTCTGCATTTCAATGTTGCAACTTGCTGAAAACTATCCACGGTGTTCATTAATCTCAACTAGAACACACACAAAAATTGGACATCCAGAGTGCATCAAACATGATTTAGAGCTTGTTTATGGAAAAGTGCTTATTTCTGCATTTCAATGTTGTAACTTGCTGAAAACAGTCTACAGTGTTTTCATAACATCTCGAATAAACATAACAAAAAAATTTTTTATCCAGAGTGCTTCAAACATGATTTAGAGCTTGTTTATGGAAAAGTGCTTATTTCTGCATTTCAATGTTGCAACTAGCTGAAAACTATCTACGGCGTTCATTTCATCTCAACTAGACACAGCACAGCAAAAATTGGACATCCAGAGTGCATCAAACATGATTTAGAGCTTGTTTATGGAAAAGTGCTTATTTCTGTATTTCAATGTTGCAACTTGCTGAAAACTGTCCACGGTGTTCATTTCATCTCAACTAGACACAGCACAGCAAAAATTGGACATCCAGAGTGCATCAAACATGATTTAGAGCTTGTTTATGGAAAAGTGCTTATTTCTGCATTTCAATGTTGCAACTTGCTGAAAACTGTCTACAGTGTTTCATAACATCTCGAATAAACATAACAAAAACATTTTTTATCCAGAGTGCTTCAAACATGATTTAGAGCTTGTTTATGGAAAAGTGCTTATTTCTGCATTTCAATGTTGCAACTTGCTGAAAACTATCCACGGTGTTCATTTCATCTCAACTAGACACAGCACAGCAAAAATTGGACATCCAGAGTGCATCAAACATGATTTAGAGCTTGTTTATGGAAAAGTGCTTATTTCTGCATTTCAATGTTGTAACTTGCTGAAAAGTCTACAGTGTTTCATAACATCTCGAATAAACATAACAAAAACATTTTTTATCCAGAGTGCTTCAAACATGATTTAGAGCTTGTTTATGGAAAAGTGCTTATTTCTGCATTTCAATGTTGCAACTTGCTGAAAACTGTCCACGGCGTTCATTTCATCTCACCTAGACACAGCACAGCAAAAATTGGACATCCAGAGTGCATCAAACATGATTTAGAGCTTGTTTATGGAAAAGTGCTTATTCTGCATTTCAATGTTGCAACTTGCTGAAAACAGTCCACGGTGTTCATTTCATCTCAACTAGACACAGCACAGCAAAAATTGGACATCCAGAGTGCATCAAACATGATTTAGAGCTTGTTTATGGAAAAGTGCTTATTTCTGCATTTCAATGTTGCAACTTGCTGAAAACTATCCACGGTGTTCATTTCATCTCAACTAGACACAGCACAGCAAAAATTGGACATCCAGAGTGCATCAAACATGATTTAGAGCTTGTTTATGGAAAAGTGCTTATTTCTGCATTTCAATGTTGCAACTTGCTGAAAACTATCCACGGTGTTCATTTCATCTCAATAGACACAGCACAGCAAAGGACATCCAGAGTGCATCAAACATGATTTAGAGCTTGTTTATGGAAAAGTGCTTATTTCTGCATTTCAATGTTGCAACTTGCTGAAAACGTCTACAGTGTTTTTCATAACATCTCGAATAAACATAACAAAACATTTTTTATCCAGAGTGCTTCAAACATGATTTAGAGCTTGTTTATGGAAAAGTGCTTATTTCTGCATTTCAATGTTGCAACTTGCTGAAAACAGTCCACAGTGTTTTTTCATAACATCTCGAATAACATAACAAAAACATTTTTATCCAGAGTGCTTCAAACATGATTTAGAGCTTGTTTATGGAAAAGTGCTTATTTCTGCATTTCAATGTTGCAACTTGCTGAAAACTGTCCACGGCGTTCATTTAATCT
>NW_022262084.1:0-68581 GCF_002021735.2 Oncorhynchus kisutch | reverse complement strand
AACAGCAAAAATTGGATATCCAGAGTGCTTCAAACATGATTTAGAGCTTGTTTATGGAAAAGTGCTTATTTCTGCATTTCAATGTTGCAACTTGCTGAAAACAGTCTACGTGTTTTCATAACATCTCGAAAAACATAACAAAAAAATTTTTATCCAGAGTGCTTCAAACATGATTTAGAGCTTGTTTATGGAAAAGTGCTTATTTCTGCATTTCAATGTTGCAACTTGCTGAAAACTGTCCACGTGTTTTCATTCATCTCAATAGACACAACACAAAAATTTTTTATCCAGAGTGCTTCAAACATGATTTAGAGCTTGTTTATGGAAAAGTGCTTATTTCTGCATTTCAATGTTGCAACTTGCTGAAAACTGTCCACGGCGTTCATTTCATCTACCTAGACAAGCACAGCAAAAAATTGGATATCCAGAGTGCATCAAACATGATTTAGAGCTTGTTTATGGAAAAGTGCTTATTTCTGCATTTCAATGTTGCAACTTGCTGAAAACTGTCCACGGCGTTCATTTCATCTCAACCTAGACACAGCACAGCAAAAATTGGATATCCAGAGTGCATCAAACATGATTTAGAGCTTGTTTATGGAAAAGTGCTTATTTCTGCATTTCAATGTTGCAACTTGCTGAAAACTGTCCACGGCGTTCATTTCATCTCAACCTAGACACAGCACAGCAAAATTGGATATCCAGAGTGCTTCAAACATGATTTAGAGCTTGTTTATGGAAAAGTGCTTATTTCTGCATTTCAATGTTGTAACTTGCTGAAAACAGTCTACAGTGTTTTCATAACATCTCGATATAAACATAACAAAAATTTTTTATCCAGAGTGCTTCAAACATGATTTAGAGCTTGTTTATGGAAAAGTGCTTATTTCTGCATTTCAATGTTGCAACTTGCTGAAAACTGTCCACGGCGTTCATTTCATCTCAACCTAGACACAGCACAGCAAAAATTGGATATCCAGAGTGCATCAAACATGATTTAGAGCTTGTTTATGGAAAAGTGCTTATTTCTGCATTTCAATGTTGTAACTTGCTGAAAACAGTCTACAGTGTTTTCATAACATCTCAATAAACATAACAAAAACATTTTTTATCCAGAGTGCTTCAAACATGATTTAGAGCTTGTTTATGGAAAAGTGCTTATTTCTGCATTTCAATGTTGCAACTTGCTGAAAACTGTCCACGGCGTTCATTTCATCTCAACCTAGACACAGCACAGCAAAATTGGATATCCAGAGTGCATCAAACATGATTTAGAGCTTGTTTATGGAAAAGTGCTTATTTCTGCATTTCAATGTTGCAACTTGCTGAAAACAGTCCACGGTGTTCATTCATCTCGAATAGACATAACAAAAAATTTTTTATCCAGAGTGCTTCAAACATGATTTAGAGCTTGTTTATGGAAAAGTGCTTATTTCTGCATTTCAATGTTGTAACTTGCTGAAAACTGTCTACACATGTTTATAACATCTCGATAAACATAACAAAAACATTTTTTTATCCAGAGTGCTTCAAACATGATTTAGAGCTTGTTTATGGAAAAGTGCTTATTTCTGCATTTCAATGTTGCAACTTGCTGAAAACTGTCCACGGCGTTCATTTCATCTCAACTAGACACAGCACAGCAAAAATTGGATATCCAGAGTGCATCAAACATGATTTAGAGCTTGTTTATGGAAAAGTGCTTATTTCTGCATTTCAATGTTGCAACTTGCTGAAAACAGTACACGTGTTTCATAACATCTCGAATAAACATAACAAAAAATTTTTTTATCCAGAGTGCTTCAAACATGATTTAGAGCTTGTTTATGGAAAAGTGCTTATTTCTGCATTTCAATGTTGCAACTTGCTGAAAACATCTACAGTGTTCATTTCATCTCGAATAGACATAACAAAAAAATTTTTTATCCAGAGTGCTTCAAACATGATTTAGAGCTTGTTTATGGAAAAGTGCTTATTTCTGCATTTCAATGTTGCAACTTGCTGAAAACTGTCCACGGCGTTCATTTCATCTCAACTAGACACAGCACAGCAAAAATTGGATATCCAGAGTGCATCAAACATGATTTAGAGCTTGTTTATGGAAAAGTGCTTATTTCTGCATTTCAATGTTGCAACTTGCTGAAAACTGTCCACGGCGTTCATTTCATCTCAACTAGACACAGCACAGCAAAATTGGATATCCAGAGTGCATTCAAACATGATTTAGAGCTTGTTTATGGAAAAGTGCTATTTCTGCATTTCAATGTTGCAACTTGCTGAAAACTGTCCACGGCGTTCATTTCATCTCAACCTAGACACAGCACAGCAAAAATTGGATATCCAGAGTGCATCAAACATGATTTAGAGCTTGTTTATGGAAAAGTGCTTATTTCTGCATTTCAATGTTGCAACTTGCTGAAAACAGTCTACAGTGTTTTCAAAAACATAATAAACATAACAAAAACATTTTTTATCCAGAGTGCTTCAAACATGATTTAGAGCTTGTTTATGGAAAAGTGCTTATTTCTGCATTTCAATGTTGCAACTTGCTGAAAACTGTCCACGGCGTTCATTTCATCTCACCTAGACACAGCACAGCAAAAATTGGATCCAGAGTGCATCAAACATGATTTAGAGCTTGTTTATGGAAAAGTGCTTATTTCTGCATTTCAATGTTGTAACTTGCTGAAAACAGTCTACAGTGTTTTCATAACATCTCGAATAAACATAACAAAAACATTTTTTCCAGAGTGCTTCAAACATGATTTAGAGCTTGTTTATGGAAAAGTGCTTATTTCTGCATTTCAATGTTGCAACTTGCTGAAAACTGTCCACGGCGTTCATTCATCTCAACCTAGACACAGCACAGCAAAAATTGGATATCCAGAGTGCATCAAACATGATTTAGAGCTTGTTTATGGAAAAGTGCTTATTTCTGCATTTCAATGTTGTAACTTGCTGAAAACAGTCTACAGTGTTTTCATAACATCTCGAAATAGACATAACAAAAACATTTTTTATCCAGAGTGCTTCAAACATGATTTAGAGCTTGTTTATGGAAAAGTGCTTATTTCTGCATTTCAATGTTGCAACTTGCTGAAAACTGTCCACGGCGTTCATTTCATCTCAACTAGACACAGCACAGCAAAAATGGATATCCAGAGTGCATCAAACATGATTTAGAGCTTGTTTATGGAAAAGTGCTTATTTCTGCATTTCAATGTTGCAACTTGCTGAAAACTGTCACGGCGTTCATTTCATCTCAACCTAGACACAGCACAGCAAAAATTGGATATCCAGAGTGCTTCAAACATGATTTAGAGCTTGTTTATGGAAAAGTGCTTATTTCTGCATTTCAATGTTGCAACTTGCTGAAAACTGTCCACGGCGTTCATTTCATCTCAACCTAGACACAGCACAGCAAAAATTGGATATCCAGAGTGCATCAAACATGATTTAGAGCTTGTTTATGGAAAAGTGCTTATTTCTGCATTTCAATGTTGTAACTTGCTGAAAACAGTCTACAGTGTTTTCATAACATCTCGAATAAACATAACAAAAACATTTTTTTATCCAGAGTGCTTCAAACATGATTTAGAGCTTGTTTATGGAAAAGTGCTTATTTCTGCATTTCAATGTTGCAACTTGCTGAAAACTGTCCACGGCGTTCATTTCATCTCAACCTAGACAGCACAGCAAAAATTGGATATCCAGAGTGCTTCAAACATGATTTAGAGCTTGTTTATGGAAAAGTGCTTATTTCTGCATTTCAATGTTGCAACTTGCTGAAAACAGTCTACAGTGTTTTCATAACATCTCGAATAAACATAACAAAAAATTTTTTATCCAGAGTGCTTCAACCATGATTTAGAGCTTGTTTATGGAAAAGTGCTTATTTCTGCATTTCAATGTTGCAACTTGCTGAAAACTGTCCACGGCGTTCATTTCATCTCAACCTAGACACAGCACAGCAAAAATTGGATATCCAGAGTGCATCAAACATGATTTAGAGCTTGTTTATGGAAAAGTGCTTATTTCTGCATTTCAATGTTGTAACTTGCTGAAAACAGTCTACAGTGTTTTCATAACATCTCGAATAAACATAACAAAAAACATTTTTTTATCCAGAGTGCTTCAAACATGATTTAGAGCTTGTTTATGGAAAAGTGCTTATTTCTGCATTTCAATGTTGCAACTTGCTGAAAACTGTCCACGGCGTTCATTTCATCTCAACCTAGACACAGCACAGCAAAAATTGGATATCCAGAGTGCATCAAACATGATTTAGAGCTTGTTTATGGAAAAGTGCTTATTTCTGCATTTCAATGTTGTAACTTGCTGAAAACAGTCCACAGTGTTTTCATAACATCTCGAATAAACATAACAAAAAAATTTTTTATCCAGAGTGCTTCAAACATGATTTAGAGCTTGTTTATGGAAAAGTGCTTATTTCTGCATTTCAATGTTGTAACTTGCTGAAAACAGTCTACAGGTTTCATAACATCTCGAATAGACATAACAAAAAAATTTTTTATCCAGAGTGCTTCAAACATGATTTAGAGCTTGTTTATGGAAAAGTGCTTATTTCTGCATTTCAATGTTGCAACTTGCTGAAAACTGTCCACGGCGTTCATTTCATCTCAACCTAGACACAGCACAGCAAAAATTGGATATCCAGAGTGCATCAAACATGATTTAGAGCTTGTTTATGGAAAAGTGCTTATTTCTGCATTTCAATGTTGCAACTTGCTGAAAAACTGTCCACGGGTTCATTTCATCTCAACCTAGACACAGCACAGCAAAAATGGATATCCAGAGTGCATCAAACATGATTTAGAGCTTGTTTATGGAAAAGTGCTTATTTCTGCATTTCAATGTTGCAACTTGCTGAAAACTGTCCACGGCGTTCATTCATCTCAACTAGACACAGCACAGCAAAAATTGGATATCCAGAGTGCTTCAAACATGATTTAGAGCTTGTTTATGGAAAAGTGCTTATTTCTGCATTTCAATGTTGTAACTTGCTGAAAACAGTCTACAGTGTTTTCATAACATCTCGAATAACATAACAAAAACATTTTTTTATCCAGAGTGCTTCAAACATGATTTAGAGCTTGTTTATGGAAAAGTGCTTATTTCTGCATTTCAATGTTGCAACTTGCTGAAAACTGTCCACGGCGTTCATTTCATCTCAACCTAGACACAGCACAGCAAAAATTGGATATCCAGAGTGCATCAAACATGATTTAGAGCTTGTTTATGGAAAAGTGCTTATTTCTGCATTTCAATGTTGTAACTTGCTGAAAACAGTCTACAGGTTTTCATAACATCTCGAATAACATACACAAAAACATTTTTATCCAGAGTGCTTCAAACATGATTTAGAGCTTGTTTATGGAAAAGTGCTTATTTCTGCATTTCAATGTTGCAACTTGCTGAAAACTGTCCACGGCGTTCATTTCATCTCAACCTAGACACAGCACAGCAAAAATTGGATATCCAGAGTGCATCAAACATGATTTAGAGCTTGTTTATGGAAAAGTGCTTATTTCTGCATTTCAATGTTGTAACTTGCTGAAAACAGTCTACAGTGTTTTCATAACATCTCGAATAAACATAACAAAACATTTTTTTATCCAGAGTGCTTCAAACATGATTTAGAGCTTGTTTATGGAAAAGTGCTTATTTCTGCATTTCAATGTTGCAACTTGCTGAAAACTGTCCACGGCGTTCATTTCATCTCACCTAGACACAGCACAGCAAAAATTGGATATCCAGAGTGCTTCAAACATGATTTAGAGCTTGTTTATGGAAAAGTGCTTATTTCTGCATTTCAATGTTGCAACTTGCTGAAAAAGTCCACAGTGTTTCATAACATCTCTAGAACAAACAACAAAAAATTTTTTATCCAGAGTGCTTCAAACATGATTTAGAGCTTGTTTATGGAAAAGTGCTTATTTCTGCATTTCAATGTTGCAACTTGCTGAAAACTGTCCACAGTGTTTTCATAACATCTCAATAGACACAACAAAAAAATTTTTTATCCAGAGTGCTTCAAACATGATTTAGAGCTTGTTTATGGAAAAGTGCTTATTTCTGCATTTCAATGTTGCAACTTGCTGAAAACTGTCCACGGCGTTCATTTCATCTCAACCTAGACACAGCACAGCAAAAATTGGATATCCAGAGTGCATCAAACATGATTTAGAGCTTGTTTATGGAAAAGTGCTTATTTCTGCATTTCAATGTTGCAACTTGCTGAAAACTGTCACGGCGTTCATTTCATCTCAACCTAGACACAGCACAGCAAAAATTGGATATCCAGAGTGCATCAAACATGATTTAGAGCTTGTTTATGGAAAAGTGCTTATTTCTGCATTTCAATGTTGTAACTTGCTGAAAACAGTCACAGTGTTTCATAACATCTCGAATAAACATAACAAAAACATTTTTTATCCAGAGTGCTTCAAACATGATTTAGAGCTTGTTTATGGAAAAGTGCTTATTTCTGCATTTCAATGTTGCAACTTGCTGAAAACTGTCCACGGCGTTCATTTCATCTCAACTAGACACAGCACAGCAAAAATTGGATATCCAGAGTGCATCAAACATGATTTAGAGCTTGTTTATGGAAAAGTGCTTATTTCTGCATTTCAATGTTGTAACTTGCTGAAAACAGTCTACAGTGTTTCATAACATCTCGAATAAACATAACAAAAACATTTTTTTATCCAGAGTGCTTCAAACATGATTTAGAGCTTGTTTATGGAAAAGTGCTTATTTCTGCATTTCAATGTTGCAACTTGCTGAAAACTGTCACAGTGTTTTTCATAAATCTCGAATAGACAAACAAAAATTTTTTTATCCAGAGTGCTTCAAACATGATTTAGAGCTTGTTTATGGAAAAGTGCTTATTTCTGCATTTCAATGTTGCAACTTGCTGAAAACTGTCCACGGCGTTCATTTCATCTCAACTAGACACAGCACAGCAAAAATTGGATATCCAGAGTGCATCAAACATGATTTAGAGCTTGTTTATGGAAAAGTGCTTATTTCTGCATTTCAATGTTGCAACTTGCTGAAAACTGTCCACGGTTTCATTTCATCTCAACCTAGACACAGCACAGCAAAAATTGGATATCCAGAGTGCATCAAACATGATTTAGAGCTTGTTTATGGAAAAGTGCTTATTTCTGCATTTCAATGTTGCAACTTGCTGAAAACTGTCCACGGCGTTCATTCATCTCAACCTAGACAGCACAGCAAAAATTGGATATCCAGAGTGCTTCAAACATGATTTAGAGCTTGTTTATGGAAAAGTGCTTATTTCTGCATTTCAATGTTGTAACTTGCTGAAAACAGTCTACAGTGTTTTCATAACATCTCGAATAAACATATAACAAAAACATTTTTTTATCCAGAGTGCTTCAAACATGATTTAGAGCTTGTTTATGGAAAAGTGCTTATTTCTGCATTTCAATGTTGCAACTTGCTGAAAACTGTCCACGGCGTTCATTTCATCTCACCTAGACACAGCACAGCAAAAATTGGATATCCAGAGTGCATCAAACATGATTTAGAGCTTGTTTATGGAAAAGTGCTTATTTCTGCATTTCAATGTTGTAACTTGCTGAAAACAGTCTACAGGTTTTCATAACATCTCGAATAAACATAACAAAAACATTTTTTTATCCAGAGTGCTTCAAACATGATTTAGAGCTTGTTTATGGAAAAGTGCTTATTTCTGCATTTCAATGTTGCAACTTGCTGAAAACTGTCCACGGCGTTCATTTCATCTCAACTAGACACAGCACAGCAAAAATTGGATATCCAGAGTGCATCAAACATGATTTAGAGCTTGTTTATGGAAAAGTGCTTATTTCTGCATTTCAATGTTGTAACTTGCTGAAAACAGTCACAGTGTTTTCATAACATCTCGAATAGACATAACAAAAAACATTTTTTATCCAGAGTGCTTCAAACATGATTTAGAGCTTGTTTATGGAAAAGTGCTTATTTCTGCATTTCAATGTTGCAACTTGCTGAAAACTGTCCACGGCGTTCATTTCATCTCAACCTAGACACAGCACAGCAAAATGGATATCCAGAGTGCATCAAACATGATTTAGAGCTTGTTTATGGAAAAGTGCTTATTTCTGCATTTCAATGTTGCAACTTGCTGAAAACTGTCCACGGTGTTCATTCATCTCAACCTAGACACAGCACAGCAAAAATTGGATATCCAGAGTGCATCAAACATGATTTAGAGCTTGTTTATGGAAAAGTGCTTATTTCTGCATTTCAATGTTGCAACTTGCTGAAAACTGTCCACGGCGTTCATTTCATCTCAACCTAGACAGGCACAGCAAAAATTGGATATCCAGAGTGCTTCAAACATGATTTAGAGCTTGTTTATGGAAAAGTGCTTATTTCTGCATTTCAATGTTGCAACTTGCTGAAAACTGTCCACGGCGTTCATTTCATCTCACCTAGACACAGCACAGCAAAAATTGGATATCCAGAGTGCATCAAACATGATTTAGAGCTTGTTTATGGAAAAGTGCTTATTTCTGCATTTCAATGTTGTAACTTGCTGAAAACAGTCTACAGTGTTTTCATAACATCGAATAAACATAACAAAAACATTTTTATCCAGAGTGCTTCAAACATGATTTAGAGCTTGTTTATGGAAAAGTGCTTATTTCTGCATTTCAATGTTGCAACTTGCTGAAAACTGTCCACGGCGTTCATTTCATCTCACCTAGACACAGCACAGCAAAAATTGGATATCCAGAGTGCATCAAACATGATTTAGAGCTTGTTTATGGAAAAGTGCTTATTTCTGCATTTCAATGTTGCAACTTGCTGAAAACTGTCCACGGCGTTCATTTCATCTACCTAGACACAGCACAGCAAAAATTGGATATCCAGAGTGCATCAAACATGATTTAGAGCTTGTTTATGGAAAAGTGCTTATTTCTGCATTTCAATGTTGTAACTTGCTGAAAACAGTCTACAGTGTTTTCATAACATCTCGAATAACATAACAAAAAATTTTTTTATCCAGAGTGCTTCAAACATGATTTAGAGCTTGTTTATGGAAAAGTGCTTATTTCTGCATTTCAATGTTGCAACTTGCTGAAAACTGTCCACGGCGTTCATTTCATCTCAACCTAGACACAGCACAGCAAAAATTGGATATCCAGAGTGCATCAAACATGATTTAGAGCTTGTTTATGGAAAAGTGCTTATTTCTGCATTTCAATGTTGCAACTTGCTGAAAACTGTCCACGGCGTTCATTTCATCTCAACCTAGACACAGCACAGCAAAAATTGGATATCCAGAGTGCATCAAACATGATTTAGAGCTTGTTTATGGAAAAGTGCTTATTTCTGCATTTCAATGTTGTAACTTGCTGAAAACAGTCTACAGTGTTTTCATAACATCTCGAATAAACATAACAAAACATTTTTTATCCAGAGTGCTTCAAACATGATTTAGAGCTTGTTTATGGAAAAGTGCTTATTTCTGCATTTCAATGTTGCAACTTGCTGAAAACTGTCCACGGCGTTCATTTCATCTCACCTAGACACAGCACAGCAAAAATTGGATATCCAGAGTGCATCAAACATGATTTAGAGCTTGTTTATGGAAAAGTGCTTATTTCTGCATTTCAATGTTGCAACTTGCTGAAAACTGTCCACGGCGTTCATTTCATCTCAACCTAGACACAGCACAGCAAAAATTGGATATCCAGAGTGCTTCAAACATGATTTAGAGCTTGTTTATGGAAAAGTGCTTATTTCTGCATTTCAATGTTGTAACTTGCTGAAAACAGTCTACAGTGTTTTCATAACATCTCGAATAACATAACAAAAAAATTTTTTATCCAGAGTGCTTCAAACATGATTTAGAGCTTGTTTATGGAAAAGTGCTTATTTCTGCATTTCAATGTTGCAACTTGCTGAAAACTGTCTACAGGTTTTCATAACATCTCGAATAGAACACAAAAAAAATTTTTTATCCAGAGTGCTTCAAACATGATTTAGAGCTTGTTTATGGAAAAGTGCTTATTTCTGCATTTCAATGTTGCAACTTGCTGAAAACTGTCCACGGCGTTCATTCATCTCAACTAGACACAGCACAGCAAAAATTGGATATCCAGAGTGCATCAAACATGATTTAGAGCTTGTTTATGGAAAAGTGCTTATTTCTGCATTTCAATGTTGCAACTTGCTGAAAACTGTCACGGCGTTCATTCATCTCAACCTAGACAAGCAAGCAAAAATTGGAATCCAGAGTGCATCAAACATGATTTAGAGCTTGTTTATGGAAAAGTGCTTATTTCTGCATTTCAATGTTGCAACTTGCTGAAAACTGTCCACGGCGTTCATTTCATCTCAACCTAGACACAGCACAGCAAAAATTGGATATCCAGAGTGCATCAAACATGATTTAGAGCTTGTTTATGGAAAAGTGCTTATTTCTGCATTTCAATGTTGTAACTTGCTGAAAAGTCTACAGTGTTTTCATAACATCTCGAATAAACATAACAAAAACATTTTTTATCCAGAGTGCTTCAAACATGATTTAGAGCTTGTTTATGGAAAAGTGCTTATTTCTGCATTTCAATGTTGCAACTTGCTGAAAACTGTCCACGGTTTTCACAATCTCGAATAACACAACAAAAACATTTTTTATCCAGAGTGCTTCAAACATGATTTAGAGCTTGTTTATGGAAAAGTGCTTATTTCTGCATTTCAATGTTGCAACTTGCTGAAAACTGTCCACGGCGTTCATTTCATCTCAACTAGAACAGCACAGCAAATTGGATATCCAGAGTGCATCAAACATGATTTAGAGCTTGTTTATGGAAAAGTGCTTATTTCTGCATTTCAATGTTGCAACTTGCTGAAAACTGTCCACGGTGTTCATTTCATCTCAACTAGACACAGCACAGCAAAAATTGGATATCCAGAGTGCTTCAAACATGATTTAGAGCTTGTTTATGGAAAAGTGCTTATTTCTGCATTTCAATGTTGCAACTTGCTGAAAACTGTCCACGGCGTTCATTTCATCTCAACCTAGACACAGCACAGCAAAAATTGGATATCCAGAGTGCTTCAAACATGATTTAGAGCTTGTTTATGGAAAAGTGCTTATTTCTGCATTTCAATGTTGTAACTTGCTGAAAACAGTCTACAGTGTTTCATAACATCTCGAATAAACATAACAAAAAAATTTTTTATCCAGAGTGCTTCAAACATGATTTAGAGCTTGTTTATGGAAAAGTGCTTATTTCTGCATTTCAATGTTGCAACTTGCTGAAAACTGTCCACGGCGTTCATTTCATCTCAACCTAGACACAGCACAGCAAAAATTGGATATCCAGAGTGCATCAAACATGATTTAGAGCTTGTTTATGGAAAAGTGCTTATTTCTGCATTTCAATGTTGTAACTTGCTGAAAACAGTCTACAGTGTTCATAACATCTCGAATAAACATAACAAAAACATTTTTCATCCAGAGTGCTTCAAACATGATTTAGAGCTTGTTTATGGAAAAGTGCTTATTTCTGCATTTCAATGTTGCAACTTGCTGAAAACTGTCCACGGCGTTCATTCATCTCAACCTAGACACAGCACCAGCAAAATTGGATATCCAGAGTGCTTCAAACATGATTTAGAGCTTGTTTATGGAAAAGTGCTTATTTCTGCATTTCAATGTTGTGCAACTTGCTGAAACAGTCCACGGCGTTCATTTCATACACCTAGAACAGCACAGCAAAAATTGGATATCCAGAGTGCTTCAAACATGATTTAGAGCTTGTTTATGGAAAAGTGCTTATTTCTGCATTTCAATGTTGCAACTTGCTGAAAACTGTCCACGGCGTTCATTTCATCTCAACCTAGACACAGCACAGCAAAAATTGGATATCCAGAGTGCATCAAACATGATTTAGAGCTTGTTTATGGAAAAGTGCTTATTTCTGCATTTCAATGTTGTAACTTGCTGAAAACAGTCTACAGTGTTTTCATAACATCTCGAAATAAACATAACAAAAACATTTTTTATCCAGAGTGCTTCAAACATGATTTAGAGCTTGTTTATGGAAAAGTGCTTATTTCTGCATTTCAATGTTGCAACTTGCTGAAAACTGTCCACGGCGTTCATTTCATCTCAACCTAGACACAGCACAGCAAAAATTGGATATCCAGAGTGCATCAAACATGATTTAGAGCTTGTTTATGGAAAAGTGCTTATTTCTGCATTTCAATGTTGCAACTTGCTGAAAACTGTCCACGGCGTTCATTTCATCTCAACCTAGACACAGCACAGCAAAAATTGGTATCCAGAGTGCATCAAACATGATTTAGAGCTTGTTTATGGAAAAGTGCTTATTTCTGCATTTCAATGTTGTAACTTGCTGAAAACAGTCTACAGTGTTTTCATAACATCTCGAATAAACATAACAAAAACATTTTTTTATCCAGAGTGCTTCAAACATGATTTAGAGCTTGTTTATGGAAAAGTGCTTATTTCTGCATTTCAATGTTGCAACTTGCTGAAAACTGTCCACGGCGTTCATTTCATCTCAACCTAGACACAGCACAGCAAAAATTGGATATCCAGAGTGCATCAAACATGATTTAGAGCTTGTTTATGGAAAAGTGCTTATTTCTGCATTTCAATGTTGTAACTTGCTGAAAACAGTCTACAGGTTCATAACATCTCGAATATAAACATAACAAAACATTTTTTATCCAGAGTGCTTCAAACATGATTTAGAGCTTGTTTATGGAAAAGTGCTTATTTCTGCATTTCAATGTTGCAACTTGCTGAAAACTGTCCACGGCGTTCATTTCATCTCAACCTAGACACAGCACAGCAAAAATTGGATATCCAGAGTGCATCAAACATGATTTAGAGCTTGTTTATGGAAAAGTGCTTATTTCTGCATTTCAATGTTGTAACTTGCTGAAAACAGTCTGTTTTCATAACATCTCGAATAAACATAACAAAAACATTTTTTATCCAGAGTGCTTCAAACATGATTTAGAGCTTGTTTATGGAAAAGTGCTTATTTCTGCATTTCAATGTTGCAACTTGCTGAAAACTGTCCACGGCGTTCATTTCATCTCAACCTAGACACAGCACAGCAAAAATTGGACATCCAGAGTGCATCAAACATGATTTAGAGCTTGTTTATGGAAAAGTGCTTATTTCTGCATTTCAATGTTGTAACTTGCTGAAAACAGTCTACAGTGTTTCATAACATCTCGAATAAACATAACAAAAACATTTTTTTATCCAGAGTGCTTCAAACATGATTTAGAGCTTGTTTATGGAAAAGTGCTTATTTTGCATTTCAATGTTCAACTTGCTGAAAACTGTCCACGGCGTTCATTTCATCTCAACCTAGACACAGCACAGCAAAAATTGGACATCCAGAGTGCTTCAAACATGATTTAGAGCTTGTTTATGGAAAAGTGCTTATTTCTGCATTTCAATGTTGCAACTTGCTGAAAACTGTCCACGGCGTTCATTTCATCTCAACCTAGACACAGCACAGCAAAATTGGATATCCAGAGTGCATCAAACATGATTTAGAGCTTGTTTATGGAAAAGTGCTTATTTCTGCATTTCAATGTTGCAACTTGCTGAAAACTGTCCACGGCGTTCATTTCATCTCAACCTAGACACAGCACAGCAAAAATTGGATATCCAGAGTGCATCAAACATGATTTAGAGCTTGTTTATGGAAAAGTGCTTATTTCTGCATTTCAATGTTGTAACTTGCTGAAAACAGTCTACAGTGTTTTCATAACATCTCGAATAAACATAACAAAAACATTTTTTTATCCAGAGTGCTTCAAACATGATTTAGAGCTTGTTTATGGAAAAGTGCTTATTTCTGCATTTCAATGTTGCAACTTGCTGAAAACTGTCCACGGCGTTCATTTCATCTCAACCTAGACACAGCACAGCAAAAATTGGACATCCAGAGTGCATCAAACATGATTTAGAGCTTGTTTATGGAAAAGTGCTTATTTCTGCATTTCAATGTTGTAACTTGCTGAAAAGTCTACAGTGTTTTCATAACATCTCGAATAAACATAACAAAAACATTTTTATCCAGAGTGCTTCAAACATGATTTAGAGCTTGTTTATGGAAAAGTGCTTATTTCTGCATTTCAATGTTGCAACTTGCTGAAAACTGTCCACGGCGTTCATTTCATCTCAACCTAGACACAGCACAGCAAAAATTGGATATCCAGAGTGCATCAAACATGATTTAGAGCTTGTTTATGGAAAAGTGCTTATTTCTGCATTTCAATGTTGTGACTTGCTGAAAACAGTCTACAGTGGTTTCATAACATCTCGAATAAACATAACAAAAACATTTTTTTATCCAGAGTGCTTCAAACATGATTTAGAGCTTGTTTATGGAAAAGTGCTTATTTCTGCATTTCAATGTTGTAACTTGCTGAAACAGTCTACAGTGTTTTCATAACATCTCGAATAAACATAACAAAAACATTTTTTATTCCAGAGTGCTTCAAACATGATTTAGAGCTTGTTTATGGAAAAGTGCTTATTTCTGCATTTCAATGTTTCAACTTGCTGAAAACTGTCCACGGCGTTCATTTCATCTCAACCTAGACACAGCACAGCAAAAATTGGACATCCAGAGTGCTTCAAACATGATTTAGAGCTTGTTTATGGAAAAGTGCTTATTTCTGCATTTCAATGTTGCAACTTGCTGAAAACTGTCCACGGTGTTCATTTCATCTCAACCTAGACACAGCACAGCAAAATTGGATATCCAGAGTGCATCAAACATGATTTAGAGCTTGTTTATGGAAAAGTGCTTATTTCTGCATTTCAATGTTGCAACTTGCTGAAAACTGTCCACGGCGTTCATTTCATCTCAACCTAGACACAGCACAGCAAAAATTGGACATCCAGAGTGCATCAAACATGATTTAGAGCTTGTTTATGGAAAAGTGCTTATTTCTGCATTTCAATGTTGTAACTTGCTGAAAACAGTCTACAGTGTTTTCATAACATCTCGAATAAACATAACAAAACATTTTTTTATCCAGAGTGCTTCAAACATGATTTAGAGCTTGTTTATGGAAAAGTGCTTATTTCTGCATTTCAATGTTTCAACTTGCTGAAAACTGTCCACGGCGTTCATTTCATCTCACCTAGACACAGCACAGCAAAATTGGACATCCAGAGTGCTTCAAACATGATTTAGAGCTTGTTTATGGAAAAGTGCTTATTTCTGCATTTCAATGTTGCAACTTGCTGAAAACTGTCCACGGTGTTCATTTCATCTCAACCTAGACACAGCACAGCAAAAATTGGATATCCAGAGTGCATCAAACATGATTTAGAGCTTGTTTATGGAAAAGTGCTTATTTCTGCATTTCAATGTTGCAACTTGCTGAAAACTGTCCACGGCGTTCATTTCATCTCAACCTAGACACAGCACAGCAAAAATTGGATATCCAGAGTGCATCAAACATGATTTAGAGCTTGTTTATGGAAAAGTGCTTATTTCTGCATTTCAATGTTGTAACTTGCTGAAAACAGTCTACAGTGTTTTCATAACATCTCGAATAAACATAACAAAAACATGTTTTTATCCAGAGTGCTTCAAACATGATTTAGAGCTTGTTTATGGAAAAGTGCTTATTTCTGCATTTCAATGTTGCAACTTGCTGAAAACTGTCCACGGCGTTCATTTCATCTCAACCTAGACACAGCACAGCAAAAATTGGACATCCAGAGTGCATCAAACATGATTTAGAGCTTGTTTATGGAAAAGTGCTTATTTCTGCATTTCAATGTTGTAACTTGCTGAAAACAGTCTACAGTGTTTTCATAACATCTCGAATAAACATAACAAAAACATTTTTTATCCAGAGTGCTTCAAACATGATTTAGAGCTTGTTTATGGAAAAGTGCTTATTTCTGCATTTCAATGTTGCAACTTGCTGAAAACTGTCCACGGCGTTCATTTCATCTCAACCTAGACACAGCACAGCAAAAATTGGATATCCAGAGTGCATCAAACATGATTTAGAGCTTGTTTATGGAAAAGTGCTTATTTCTGCATTTCAATGTTGTAACTTGCTGAAAACAGTCTACAGTGTTTTCATAACATCTCGAATAAACATAACAAAACATTTTTTATCCAGAGTGCTTCAAACATGATTTAGAGCTTGTTTATGGAAAAGTGCTTATTTCTGCATTTCAATGTTGTAACTTGCTGAAAACCTACAGTGTTTTCATAACATCTAGAATAAACATAACAAAACATTTTTTATCCAGAGTGCTTCAAACATGATTTAGAGCTTGTTTATGGAAAAGTGCTTATTTCTGCATTTCAATGTTGCAACTTGCTGAAAACTGTCCACGGCGTTCATTTCATCTCAACCTAGACACAGCACAGCAAAAATTGGATATCCAGAGTGCATCAAACATGATTTAGAGCTTGTTTATGGAAAAGTGCTTATTTCTGCATTTCAATGTTGCAACTTGCTGAAAACTGTCCACGGCGTTCATTTCATCTCACCTAGACACAGCACAGCAAAAATTGGATATCCAGAGTGCATCAAACATGATTTAGAGCTTGTTTATGGAAAAGTGCTTATTTCTGCATTTCAATGTTGTAACTTGCTGAAAACAGTCTACAGTGTTTTCATAACATCTCGAATAAACATAACAAAAACATTTTTTATCCAGAGTGCTTCAAACATGATTTAGAGCTTGTTTATGGAAAAGTGCTTATTTCTGCATTTCAATGTTGCAACTTGCTGAAAACTGTCCACGGCGTTCATTTCATCTCAACCTAGACACAGCACAGCAAAAATTGGATATCCAGAGTGCATCAAACATGATTTAGAGCTTGTTTATGGAAAAGTGCTTATTTCTGCATTTCAATGTTGCAACTTGCTGAAAACTGTCCACGGCGTTCATTTCATCTCAACCTAGACACAGCACAGCAAAAATTGGATATCCAGAGTGCATCAAACATGATTTAGAGCTTGTTTATGGAAAAGTGCTTATTTCTGCATTTCAATGTTGTAACTTGCTGAAAACAGTCTACAGTGTTTTCATAACATCTCGAATAAACATAACAAAAACATTTTTTATCCAGAGTGCTTCAAACATGATTTAGAGCTTGTTTATGGAAAAGTGCTTATTTCTGCATTTCAATGTTGCAACTTGCTGAAAACTGTCCACGGCGTTCATTTCATCTCAACCTAGACACAGCACAGCAAAAATTGGCATCCAGAGTGCATCAAACATGATTTAGAGCTTGTTTATGGAAAAGTGCTTATTTCTGCATTTCAATGTTGTAACTTGCTGAAAACAGTCTACAGTGTTTTCATAACATCTCGAATAAACATAACAAAAACATTTTTTTATCCAGAGTGCTTCAAACATGATTTAGAGCTTGTTTATGGAAAAGTGCTTATTTCTGCATTTCAATGTTGCAACTTGCTGAAAACTGTCCACGGCGTTCATTTCATCTCAACCTAGACACAGCACAGCAAAAATTGGATATCCAGAGTGCATCAAACATGATTTAGAGCTTGTTTATGGAAAAGTGCTTATTTCTGCATTTCAATGTTGCAACTTGCTGAAAACAGTCTACAGTGTTCATAACATCTCGAATAAACATAACAAAAACATTTTTTATCCAGAGTGCTTCAAACATGATTTAGAGCTTGTTTATGGAAAAGTGCTTATTTCTGCATTTCAATGTTGTAACTTGCTGAAAACAGTCTACAGTGTTTTCATAACATCTCGAAGAAACATAACAAAAACATTTTTTATCCAGAGTGCTTCAAACATGATTTAGAGCTTGTTTATGGAAAAGTGCTTATTTCTGCATTTCAATGTTCAACTTGCTGAAAACTGTCCACGGCGTTCATTTCATCTCAACCTAGACACAGCACAGCAAAAATTGGACATCCAGAGTGCATCAAACATGATTTAGAGCTTGTTTATGGAAAAGTGCTTATTTCTGCATTTCAATGTTGTAACTTGCTGAAAACAGTCTACAGTGTTTTCATAACATCTCGAATAAACATAACAAAACATTTTTTTATCCAGAGTGCTTCAAACATGATTTAGAGCTTGTTTATGGAAAAGTGCTTATTTCTGCATTTCAATGTTGCAACTTGCTGAAAACTGTCCACGGCGTTCATTTCATCTCAACCTAGACACAGCGCAGCAAAAATTGGACATCCAGAGTGCATCAAACATGATTTAGAGCTTGTTTATGGAAAAGTGCTTATTTCTGCATTTCAATGTTGCAACTTGCTGAAAACTGTCCACGGCGTTCATTTCATCTCAACTAGACACAGCACAGCAAAAATTGGACATCCAGAGTGCATCAAACATGATTTAGAGCTTGTTTATGGAAAAGTGCTTATTTCTGCATTTCAATGTTGTAACTTGCTGAAACAGTCTACAGTGTTTTCATAACATCTCGAATAAACATAACAAAAACATTTTTTATCCAGAGTGCTTCAAACATGATTTAGAGCTTGTTTATGGAAAAGTGCTTATTTCTGCATTTCAATGTTGCAACTTGCTGAAAACTGTCCACGGCGTTCATTTCATCTCAACCTAGACACAGCACAGCAAAAATTGGACATCCAGAGTGCATCAAACATGATTTAGAGCTTGTTTATGGAAAAGTGCTTATTTCTGCATTTCAATGTTGCAACTTGCTGAAAACTGTCCACGGCGTTCATTTCATCTCAACCTAGACACAGCACAGCAAAAATTGGACATCCAGAGTGCATCAAACATGATTTAGAGCTTGTTTATGGAAAAGTGCTTATTTCTGCATTTCAATGTTGTAACTTGCTGAAAACAGTCTACAGTGTTTTCATAACATCTCGAATAAACATAACAAAACATTTTTTATCCAGAGTGCTTCAAACATGATTTAGAGCTTGTTTATGGAAAAGTGCTTATTTCTGCATTTCAATGTTGCAACTTGCTGAAAACTGTCCACGGCGTTCATTTCATCTCAACCTAGACACAGCACAGCAAAAATTGGATATCCAGAGTGCATCAAACATGATTTAGAGCTTGTTTATGGAAAAGTGCTTATTTCTGCATTTCAATGTTGTAACTTGCTGAAAACAGTCTACAGTGTTTTCATAACATCTCGAATAACATAACAAAAACATTTTTTTATCCAGAGTGCTTCAAACATGATTTAGAGCTTGTTTATGGAAAAGTGCTTATTTCTGCATTTCAATGTTGCAACTTGCTGAAAACTGTCCACGGCGTTCATTTCATCTCAACCTAGACACAGCACAGCAAAAATTGGATATCCAGAGTGCATCAAACATGATTTAGAGCTTGTTTATGGAAAAGTGCTTATTTCTGCATTTCAATGTTGTAACTTGCTGAAAACAGTCTACAGTGTTTTCATAACATCTCGAATAAACATAACAAAAACATTTTTTATCCAGAGTGCTTCAAACATGATTTAGAGCTTGTTTATGGAAAAGTGCTTATTTCTGCATTTCAATGTTGCAACTTGCTGAAAACTGTCCACGGCGTTCATTTCATCTCAACCTAGACACAGCACAGCAAAAATTGGACATCCAGAGTGCATCAAACATGATTTAGAGCTTGTTTATGGAAAAGTGCTTATTTCTGCATTTCAATGTTGTAACTTGCTGAAAACAGTCTACAGTGTTTTCATAACATCTCGAATAAACATAACAAAAACATTTTTTATCCAGAGTGCTTCAAACATGATTTAGAGCTTGTTTATGGAAAAGTGCTTATTTTGCATTTCAATGTTGCAACTTGCTGAAAACTGTCCACGGCGTTCATTTCATCTCAACCTAGACACAGCACAGCAAAAATTGGACATCCAGAGTGCATCAAACATGATTTAGAGCTTGTTTATGGAAAAGTGCTTATTTCTGCATTTCAATGTTGCAACTTGCTGAAAACTGTCCACGGCGTTCATTTCATCTCAACCTAGACACAGCACAGCAAAAATTGGATATCCAGAGTGCATCAAACATGATTTAGAGCTTTTGTTTATGGGAAAAGTGCTTATTTCCTCTGCATTTCAATGTTTGTAACTTGCTGAAAACAGTGCCTACAGTCGTTCTTCAACATCACCTCGAACACATAAACATAACAAAAAATTTTTATATCCAGAGTGCAATAAAACATGATCTTAGAAGCTTGTTTAGGAAAGTGCTTATTTCTGCATTTCAATGTTGCAACTTGCTGAAAACTGTCCACGGCGTTCATTTCATCTCAACCTAGACACAGCACAGCAAAAATTGGATATCCAGAGTGCATCAAACATGATTTAGAGCTTGTTTATGGAAAAGTGCTATTTCTGCATTTCAATGTTGTAACTTGCTGAAGACAGTCAACAGGTTTTCATAACATCTCGAATAAACATAACAAAAACATTTTTTTATCCAGAGTGCTTCAAACATGATTTAGAGCTTGTTTATGGAAAAGTGCTTATTTTGCATTTCAATGTTTCAACTTGCTGAAAACTGTCCACGGCGTTCATTTCATCTCAACCTAGACACAGCACAGCAAAAATTGGACATCCAGAGTGCTTCAAACATGATTTAGAGCTTGTTTATGGAAAAGTGCTTATTTCTGCATTTCAATGTTGCAACTTGCTGAAAACTGTCCACGGCGTTCATTTCATCTCAACCTAGACACAGCACAGCAAAAATTGGACATCCAGAGTGCATCAAACATGATTTAGAGCTTGTTTATGGAAAAGTGCTTTATTTCTGCATTTCAATGTTTCAACTTGCTGAAAACTGTCCACGGCGTTCATTTCATCTCAACCTAGACACAGCACAGCAAAAATTGGATATCCAGAGTGCATCAAACATGATTTAGAGCTTGTTTATGGAAAAGTGCTTATTTCTGCATTTCAATGTTGTAACTTGCTGAAAACAGTCTACAGTGTTTTCATAACATCTCGAATAAACATAACAAAAACATTTTTTTATCCAGAGTGCTTCAAACATGATTTAGAGCTTGTTTATGGAAAAGTGCTTATTTCTGCATTTCAATGTTGCAACTTGCTGAAAACTGTCCACGGCGTTCATTTCATCTCAACCTAGACACAGCACAGCAAAAATTGGATATCCAGAGTGCATCAAACATGATTTAGAGCTTGTTTATGGAAAAGTGCTTATTTCTGCATTTCAATGTTGCAACTTGCTGAAAACTGTCCACGGCGTTCATTTCATCTCAACCTAGACACAGCACAGCAAAAATTGGATATCCAGAGTGCATCAAACATGATTTAGAGCTTGTTTATGGAAAAGTGCTTATTTCTGCATTTCAAGTTGCAACTTGCTGAAAACAGTCTACAGTGTTTTCATAACATCTCGAATAAACATAAAAAACATTTTTTTATCCAGAGTGCTTCAAACATGATTTAGAGCTTGTTTATGGAAAAGTGCTTATTTCTGCATTTCAATGTTTCAACTTGCTGAAAACTGTCCACGGCGTTCATTTCATCTCAACCTAGACACAGCACAGCAAAAATTGGATATCCAGAGTGCATCAAACATGATTTAGAGCTTGTTTATGGAAAAGTGCTTATTTCTGCATTTCAATGTTGTAACTTGCTGAAAACAGTCTACAGTGTTTTCATAACATCTCGAATAAACATAACAAAAACATTTTTTATCCAGAGTGCTTCAAACATGATTTAGAGCTTGTTTATGGAAAAGTGCTTATTTCTGCATTTCAATGTTGCAACTTGCTGAAAACTGTCCACGGCGTTCATTTCATCTCAACCTAGACACAGCACAGCAAAAATTGGATATCCAGAGTGCATCAAACATGATTTAGAGCTTGTTTATGGAAAAGTGCTTATTTCTGCATTTCAATGTTGCTACTTGCTGAAAACAGTCTACAGTGTTTTCATAACATCTCGAATAAACATAACAAAAAACATTTTTTTATCCAGAGTGCTTCAAACATGATTTAGAGCTTGTTTATGGAAAAGTGCTTATTTCTGCATTTCATGTTGCAACTTGCTGAAAACTGTCCACGGCGTTCATTTCATCTCAACCTAGACACAGCACAGCAAAAATTGGATATCCAGAGTGCATCAAACATGATTTAGAGCTTGTTTATGGAAAAGTGCTTATTTCTGCATTTCAATGTTGTAACTTGCTGAAAACAGTCTACAGTGTTTTCATAACATCTCGAATAAACATAACAAAAACATTTTTTATCCAGAGTGCTTCAAACATGATTTAGAGCTTGTTTATGGAAAAGTGCTTATTTCTGCATTTCAAGTTGCAACTTGCTGAAAACTGTCCCACGGCGTTCATTTCATCTCAACCTAGACACAGCACAGCAAAAAATTGGATATCCAGAGTGCATCAAACATGATTTAGAGCTTGTTTATGGAAAAGTCTTATTTCTGCATTTCAATGGTTGCAACTTGCTGAAACATGTTCAGCGGCTTCATTTCATCTCAACCTAGAAACAGCACAGTACAAACTTTATTATCCAGAGTGCATCAACATGATTTAGAGCTTTGTTTATGAAAAGTGCTTATTTCCTGCATTTCAATGTTGTAACTTGCTGAAAACAGTCTACAGTGGTTTCATAACATCTCGAATAAACACTAACAAAACATTTTTTATCCAGAGTGCTCAAACATGATTTAGAGCTTGTTTATGGAAAAGTGCTTATTTCTGCATTTCAATGTTGCAACTTGCTGAAAACTGTCCACGGCGTTCATTTCATCTCAACCTAGACACAGCACAGCAAATTGGATATCCAGAGTGCATCAAACATGATTTAGAGCTTGTTTATGGAAAGTGCTTATTTCTGCATTTCAATGTTGCTAACTTGCTGAAAACTGTCCACGGCGTTCATTTCATCTCAACCTAGACACAGCACAGCAAAAATTGGATATCCAGAGTGCATCAAACATGATTTAGAGCTTGTTTATGGAAAAGTGCTTAATTTCTGCATTTTCAATGTTGTAACTTGCTGAAACAGTCTACAGTGTTTTCATAACATCTCGAATAAACATAACCAAAAAACATTTTTTTATCCAGAGTGCTTCAAACATGATTTAGAGCTTGTTTATGGAAAAGTGCTTATTTCTGCATTTCAATGTTTCAACTTGCTGAAAACTGTCCACGGCGTTCATTTCATCTCAACCTAGACACAGCACAGCAAAAATTGGACATCCAGAGTGCATCAAACATGATTTAGAGCTTGTTTATGGAAAAGTGCTTATTTCTGCATTTCAATGTTGTTAACTTGCTGAAAACAGTCTACAGTGTTTTTCATAACATCTCGAATAAACATAACAAAAACATTTTTTTATCCAGAGTGCTTCAAACATGATTTAGAGCTTGTTTATGGAAAAGTGCTTATTTCTGCATTTCAATGTTGCAACTTGCTGAAAACTGTCCACGGCGTTCATTTCATCTCAACCTAGACACAGCACAGCAAAATTGGATATCCAGAGTGCATCAAACATGATTTAGAGCTTGTTTATGGAAAAGTGCTTATTTCTGCATTTCAATGTTGTAACTTGCTGAAAACAGTCTACAGTGTTTTCATAACATCTCGAATAAACATAACAAAAACATTTTTTTATCCAGAGTGCTTCAAACATGATTTAGAGCTTGTTTATGGAAAAGTGCTTATTTCTGCATTTCAATGTTGCAACTTGCTGAAAACTGTCCACGGCGTTCATTTCATCTCAACCTAGACACAGCACAGCAAAAATTGGATATCCAGAGTGCATCAAACATGATTTAGAGCTTGTTTATGGAAAAGTGCTTATTTCTGCATTTCAATGTTGCAACTTGCTGAAAACTGTCCACGGCGTTCATTCATCTCAACCTAGACACAGCACAGCAAAAATTGGATATCCAGAGTGCATCAAACATGATTTAGAGCTTGTTTATGGAAAAGTGCTTATTTCTGCATTTCAATGTTGGTAACTTGCTGAAAACAGTCTACAGTGTTTTCATAACATCTCGAATAAACATAACAAAACATTTTTTTATCCAGAGTGCTTCAAACATGATTTAGAGCTTGTTTATGGAAAGTGCTTATTTCTGCATTTCAATGTTCAACTTGCTGAAAACTGTCCACGGCGTTCATTTCATCTCAACCTAGACACAGCACAGCAAAAATTGGATATCCAGAGTGCATCAAACATGATTTAGAGCTTGTTTATGGAAAAGTGCTTATTTCTGCATTTCAATGTTGTAACTTGCTGAAAACAGTCTACAGTGTTTTCATAACATCTCGAATAAACATAACAAAAACATTTTTATCCAGAGTGCTTCAACATGATTTAGAGCTTGTTTATGGAAAAGTGCTTATTTCTGCATTTCAATGTTCAACATTGCTGAAAACTGTCCACGGCGTTCATTTCATCTCAACCTAGACACAGCACAGCAAAAATTGGATATCCAGAGTGCATCAAACATGATTTAGAGCTTGTTTATGGAAAAGTGCTTATTTCTGCATTTCAATGTTGTAACTTGCTGAAAACAGTCTACAGTGTTTTCATAACATCTCGAATAAACATACAAAAACATTTTTTATCCAGAGTGCTTCAAACATGATTTAGAGCTTGTTTATGGAAAAGTGCTTATTTTCTGCATTTCAATGTTGCAACTTGCTGAAAACTGTCCACGGCGTTCATTTCATCTCACCTAGACACAGCACAGCAAAAATTGGATATCCAGAGTGCATCAAACATGATTTAGAGCTTGTTTATGGAAAAAGTGCTTATTTCTGCATTTCAATGTTGTAACTTGCTGAAAACAGTCTACAGTGTTTTCATAACATCTCGAATAAACATAACAAAAACATTTTTTTATCCAGAGTGCTTCAAACATGATTTAGAGCTTGTTTATGGAAAAGTGCTTATTTCTGCATTTCAATGTTGCAACTTGCTGAAAACTGTCCACGGCGTTCATTTCATCTCAACCTAGACACAGCACAGCAAAAATTGGATATCCAGAGTGCATCAAACATGATTTAGAGCTTGTTTATGGAAAAGTGCTTATTTCTGCATTTCAATGTTGTAACTTGCTGAAAACAGTCTACAGTGTTTTCATAACATCTCGAATAAACATAACAAAAACATTTTTTTATCCAGAGTGCTTCAAACATGATTTAGAGCTTGTTTATGGAAAAGTGCTTATTTCTGCATTTCAATGTTGCAACTTGCTGAAAACTGTCCACGGCGTTCATTTCATCTCAACCTAGACACAGCACAGCAAAAATTGGATATCCAGAGTGCATCAAACATGATTTAGAGCTTGTTTATGGAAAAGTGCTTATTTCTGCATTTCAATGTTGTAACTTGCTGAAAACAGTCTACAGTGTTTTCATAACATCTCGAATAAACATAACAAAAACATTTTTTATCCAGAGTGCTTCAAACATGATTTAGAGCTTGTTTATGGAAAAGTGCTTATTTCTGCATTTCAATGTTGCAACTTGCTGAAAACTGTCCACGGCGTTCATTTCATCTCAACCTAGACACAGCACAGCAAAAATTGGATATCCAGAGTGCATCAAACATGATTTAGAGCTTGTTTATGGAAAAGTGCTTATTTCTGCATTTCAATGTTGTAACTTGCTGAAAACAGTCTACAGTGTTTTCATAACATCTCGAATAAACATAACAAAAACATTTTTTTATCCAGAGTGCTTCAAACATGATTTAGAGCTTGTTTATGGAAAAGTGCTTATTTCTGCATTTCAATGTTGCAACTTGCTGAAAACTGTCCACGGCGTTCATTTCATCTCAACCTAGACACAGCACAGCAAAAATTGGATATCCAGAGTGCATCAAACATGATTTAGAGCTTGTTTATGGAAAAGTGCTTATTTCTGCATTTCAATGTTGCAACTTGCTGAAAACTGTCCACGGCGTTCATTTCATCTCAACCTAGACACAGCACAGAAAAATTGGATATCCAGAGTGCTTCAAACATGATTTAGAGCTTGTTTATGGAAAAGTGCTTATTTCTGCATTTCAATGTTGTAACTTGCTGAAAACAGTCTACAGTGTTTCATACATCTCGAACCTAAACATAACAAAAACATTTTTTTATCCAGAGTGCTTCAAACATGATTTAGAGCTTGTTTATGGAAAAGTGCTTATTTCTGCATTTCAATGTTGCAACTTGCTGAAAACTGTCCACGGCGTTCATTTCATCTCAACCTAGACACAGCACAGCAAAAATTGGATATCCAGAGTGCATCAAACATGATTTAGAGCTTGTTTATGGAAAAGTGCTTATTTCTGCATTTCAATGTTGTAACTTGCTGAAAACAGTCTACAGTGTTTTCATAACATCTCGAATAAACATAACAAAAACATTTTTTATCCAGAGTGCTTCAAACATGATTTAGAGCTTGTTTATGGAAAAGTGCTTATTTCTGCATTTCAATGTTGCAACTTGCTGAAAACTGTCCACGGCGTTCATTTCATCTCAACCTAGACACAGCACAGCAAAAATTGGATATCCAGAGTGCATCAAACATGATTTAGAGCTTGTTTATGGAAAAGTGCTTATTTCTGCATTTCAATGTTGCAACTTGCTGAAAACTGTCCACGGCGTTCATTTCATCTCAACCTAGACACAGCACAGCAAAAATTGGATATCCAGAGTGCATCAAACATGATTTAGAGCTTGTTTATGGAAAAGTGCTTATTTCTGCATTTCAATGTTGTAACTTGCTGAAAACAGTCTACAGTGTTTTCATAACATCTCGAATAAACATAACAAAAACATTTTTTTATCCAGAGTGCTTCAAACATGATTTAGAGCTTGTTTATGGAAAAGTGCTTATTTCTGCATTTCAATGTTGCAACTTGCTGAAAACTGTCCACGGCGTTCATTTCATCTCAACCTAGACACAGCACAGCAAAAATTGGATATCCAGAGTGCATCAAACATGATTTAGAGCTTGTTTATGGAAAAGTGCTTATTTCTGCATTTCAATGTTGTAACTTGCTGAAAACAGTCTACAGTGTTTTCATAACATCTCGAATAAACATAACAAAAACATTTTTTATCCAGAGTGCTTCAAACATGATTTAGAGCTTGTTTATGGAAAAGTGCTTATTTCTGCATTTCAATGTTGCAACTTGCTGAAAACTGTCCACGGCGTTCATTTCATCTCAACCTAGACACAGCACAGCAAAAATTGGATATCCAGAGTGCATCAAACATGATTTAGAGCTTGTTTATGGAAAAGTGCTTATTTCTGCATTTCAATGTTGCAACTTGCTGAAAACTGTCCACGGCGTTCATTTCATCTCAACCTAGACACAGCACAGCAAAAATTGGATATCCAGAGTGCATCAAACATGATTTAGAGCTTGTTTATGGAAAAGTGCTTATTTCTGCATTTCAATGTTGTAACTTGCTGAAAACAGTCTACAGTGTTTTCATAACATCTCGAATAAACATAACAAAAACATTTTTTTATCCAGAGTGCTTCAAACATGATTTAGAGCTTGTTTATGGAAAAGTGCTTATTTCTGCATTTCAATGTTGCAACTTGCTGAAAACTGTCCACGGCGTTCATTTCATCTCAACCTAGACACAGCACAGCAAAAATTGGATATCCAGAGTGCATCAAACATGATTTAGAGCTTGTTTATGGAAAAGTGCTTATTTCTGCATTTCAATGTTGTAACTTGCTGAAAACAGTCTACAGTGTTTTCATAACATCTCGAATAAACATAACAAAAACATTTTTTTATCCAGAGTGCTTCAAACATGATTTAGAGCTTGTTTATGGAAAAGTGCTTATTTCTGCATTTCAATGTTGCAACTTGCTGAAAACTGTCCACGGCGTTCATTTCATCTCAACCTAGACACAGCACAGCAAAAATTGGATATCCAGAGTGCATCAAACATGATTTAGAGCTTGTTTATGGAAAAGTGCTTATTTCTGCATTTCAATGTTGTAACTTGCTGAAAACAGTCTACAGTGTTTTCATAACATCTCGAATAAACATAACAAAAACATTTTTTTATCCAGAGTGCTTCAAACATGATTTAGAGCTTGTTTATGGAAAAGTGCTTATTTCTGCATTTCAATGTTGCAACTTGCTGAAAACTGTCCACGGCGTTCATTTCATCTCAACCTAGACACAGCACAGCAAAAATTGGATATCCAGAGTGCATCAAACATGATTTAGAGCTTGTTTATGGAAAAGTGCTTATTTCTGCATTTCAATGTTGTAACTTGCTGAAAACAGTCTACAGTGTTTTCATAACATCTCGAATAAACATAACAAAAACATTTTTTATCCAGAGTGCTTCAAACATGATTTAGAGCTTGTTTATGGAAAAGTGCTTATTTCTGCATTTCAATGTTGCAACTTGCTGAAAACTGTCCACGGCGTTCATTTCATCTCAACCTAGACACAGCACAGCAAAAATTGGATATCCAGAGTGCATCAAACATGATTTAGAGCTTGTTTATGGAAAAGTGCTTATTTCTGCATTTCAATGTTGTAACTTGCTGAAAACAGTCTACAGTGTTTTCATAACATCTCGAATAAACATAACAAAAACATTTTTTTATCCAGAGTGCTTCAAACATGATTTAGAGCTTGTTTATGGAAAAGTGCTTATTTCTGCATTTCAATGTTGCAACTTGCTGAAAACTGTCCACGGCGTTCATTTCATCTCAACCTAGACACAGCACAGCAAAAATTGGATATCCAGAGTGCATCAAACATGATTTAGAGCTTGTTTATGGAAAAGTGCTTATTTCTGCATTTCAATGTTGTAACTTGCTGAAAACAGTCTACAGTGTTTTCATAACATCTCGAATAAACATAACAAAAACATTTTTTTATCCAGAGTGCTTCAAACATGATTTAGAGCTTGTTTATGGAAAAGTGCTTATTTCTGCATTTCAATGTTGCAACTTGCTGAAAACTGTCCACGGCGTTCATTTCATCTCAACCTAGACACAGCACAGCAAAAATTGGATATCCAGAGTGCATCAAACATGATTTAGAGCTTGTTTATGGAAAAGTGCTTATTTCTGCATTTCAATGTTGCAACTTGCTGAAAACTGTCCACGGCGTTCATTTCATCTCAACCTAGACACAGCACAGCAAAAATTGGATATCCAGAGTGCATCAAACATGATTTAGAGCTTGTTTATGGAAAAGTGCTTATTTCTGCATTTCAATGTTGCAACTTGCTGAAAACTGTCCACGGCGTTCATTTCATCTCAACCTAGACACAGCACAGCAAAAATTGGATATCCAGAGTGCATCAAACATGATTTAGAGCTTGTTTATGGAAAAGTGCTTATTTCTGCATTTCAATGTTGTAACTTGCTGAAAACAGTCTACAGTGTTTTCATAACATCTCGAATAAACATAACAAAAACATTTTTTTATCCAGAGTGCTTCAAACATGATTTAGAGCTTGTTTATGGAAAAGTGCTTATTTCTGCATTTCAATGTTGCAACTTGCTGAAAACTGTCCACGGCGTTCATTTCATCTCAACCTAGACACAGCACAGCAAAAATTGGATATCCAGAGTGCATCAAACATGATTTAGAGCTTGTTTATGGAAAAGTGCTTATTTCTGCATTTCAATGTTGCAACTTGCTGAAAACTGTCCACGGCGTTCATTTCATCTCAACCTAGACACAGCACAGCAAAAATTGGATATCCAGAGTGCATCAAACATGATTTAGAGCTTGTTTATGGAAAAGTGCTTATTTCTGCATTTCAATGTTGTAACTTGCTGAAAACAGTCTACAGTGTTTTCATAACATCTCGAATAAACATAACAAAAACATTTTTTTATCCAGAGTGCTTCAAACATGATTTAGAGCTTGTTTATGGAAAAGTGCTTATTTCTGCATTTCAATGTTGCAACTTGCTGAAAACTGTCCACGGCGTTCATTTCATCTCAACCTAGACACAGCACAGCAAAAATTGGATATCCAGAGTGCATCAAACATGATTTAGAGCTTGTTTATGGAAAAGTGCTTATTTCTGCATTTCAATGTTGTAACTTGCTGAAAACAGTCTACAGTGTTTTCATAACATCTCGAATAAACATAACAAAAACATTTTTTATCCAGAGTGCTTCAAACATGATTTAGAGCTTGTTTATGGAAAAGTGCTTATTTCTGCATTTCAATGTTGCAACTTGCTGAAAACTGTCCACGGCGTTCATTTCATCTCAACCTAGACACAGCACAGCAAAAATTGGATATCCAGAGTGCATCAAACATGATTTAGAGCTTGTTTATGGAAAAGTGCTTATTTCTGCATTTCAATGTTGTAACTTGCTGAAAACAGTCTACAGTGTTTTCATAACATCTCGAATAAACATAACAAAAACATTTTTTATCCAGAGTGCTTCAAACATGATTTAGAGCTTGTTTATGGAAAAGTGCTTATTTCTGCATTTCAATGTTGCAACTTGCTGAAAACTGTCCACGGCGTTCATTTCATCTCAACCTAGACACAGCACAGCAAAAATTGGATATCCAGAGTGCATCAAACATGATTTAGAGCTTGTTTATGGAAAAGTGCTTATTTCTGCATTTCAATGTTGTAACTTGCTGAAAACAGTCTACAGTGTTTTCATAACATCTCGAATAAACATAACAAAAACATTTTTTTATCCAGAGTGCTTCAAACATGATTTAGAGCTTGTTTATGGAAAAGTGCTTATTTCTGCATTTCAATGTTGCAACTTGCTGAAAACTGTCCACGGCGTTCATTTCATCTCAACCTAGACACAGCACAGCAAAAATTGGATATCCAGAGTGCATCAAACATGATTTAGAGCTTGTTTATGGAAAAGTGCTTATTTCTGCATTTCAATGTTGTAACTTGCTGAAAACAGTCTACAGTGTTTTCATAACATCTCGAATAAACATAACAAAAACATTTTTTTATCCAGAGTGCTTCAAACATGATTTAGAGCTTGTTTATGGAAAAGTGCTTATTTCTGCATTTCAATGTTGCAACTTGCTGAAAACTGTCCACGGCGTTCATTTCATCTCAACCTAGACACAGCACAGCAAAAATTGGATATCCAGAGTGCATCAAACATGATTTAGAGCTTGTTTATGGAAAAGTGCTTATTTCTGCATTTCAATGTTGCAACTTGCTGAAAACTGTCCACGGCGTTCATTTCATCTCAACCTAGACACAGCACAGCAAAAATTGGATATCCAGAGTGCATCAAACATGATTTAGAGCTTGTTTATGGAAAAGTGCTTATTTCTGCATTTCAATGTTGTAACTTGCTGAAAACAGTCTACAGTGTTTTCATAACATCTCGAATAAACATAACAAAAACATTTTTTTATCCAGAGTGCTTCAAACATGATTTAGAGCTTGTTTATGGAAAAGTGCTTATTTCTGCATTTCAATGTTGCAACTTGCTGAAAACTGTCCACGGCGTTCATTTCATCTCAACCTAGACACAGCACAGCAAAAATTGGATATCCAGAGTGCATCAAACATGATTTAGAGCTTGTTTATGGAAAAGTGCTTATTTCTGCATTTCAATGTTGTAACTTGCTGAAAACAGTCTACAGTGTTTTCATAACATCTCGAATAAACATAACAAAAACATTTTTTTATCCAGAGTGCTTCAAACATGATTTAGAGCTTGTTTATGGAAAAGTGCTTATTTCTGCATTTCAATGTTGCAACTTGCTGAAAACTGTCCACGGCGTTCATTTCATCTCAACCTAGACACAGCACAGCAAAAATTGGATATCCAGAGTGCATCAAACATGATTTAGAGCTTGTTTATGGAAAAGTGCTTATTTCTGCATTTCAATGTTGCAACTTGCTGAAAACTGTCCACGGCGTTCATTTCATCTCAACCTAGACACAGCACAGCAAAAATTGGATATCCAGAGTGCATCAAACATGATTTAGAGCTTGTTTATGGAAAAGTGCTTATTTCTGCATTTCAATGTTGTAACTTGCTGAAAACAGTCTACAGTGTTTTCATAACATCTCGAATAAACATAACAAAAACATTTTTTTATCCAGAGTGCTTCAAACATGATTTAGAGCTTGTTTATGGAAAAGTGCTTATTTCTGCATTTCAATGTTGCAACTTGCTGAAAACTGTCCACGGCGTTCATTTCATCTCAACCTAGACACAGCACAGCAAAAATTGGATATCCAGAGTGCATCAAACATGATTTAGAGCTTGTTTATGGAAAAGTGCTTATTTCTGCATTTCAATGTTGTAACTTGCTGAAAACAGTCTACAGTGTTTTCATAACATCTCGAATAAACATAACAAAAACATTTTTTTATCCAGAGTGCTTCAAACATGATTTAGAGCTTGTTTATGGAAAAGTGCTTATTTCTGCATTTCAATGTTGCAACTTGCTGAAAACTGTCCACGGCGTTCATTTCATCTCAACCTAGACACAGCACAGCAAAAATTGGATATCCAGAGTGCATCAAACATGATTTAGAGCTTGTTTATGGAAAAGTGCTTATTTCTGCATTTCAATGTTGTAACTTGCTGAAAACAGTCTACAGTGTTTTCATAACATCTCGAATAAACATAACAAAAACATTTTTTTATCCAGAGTGCTTCAAACATGATTTAGAGCTTGTTTATGGAAAAGTGCTTATTTCTGCATTTCAATGTTGCAACTTGCTGAAAACTGTCCACGGCGTTCATTTCATCTCAACCTAGACACAGCACAGCAAAAATTGGATATCCAGAGTGCATCAAACATGATTTAGAGCTTGTTTATGGAAAAGTGCTTATTTCTGCATTTCAATGTTGCAACTTGCTGAAAACTGTCCACGGCGTTCATTTCATCTCAACCTAGACACAGCACAGCAAAAATTGGATATCCAGAGTGCATCAAACATGATTTAGAGCTTGTTTATGGAAAAGTGCTTATTTCTGCATTTCAATGTTGTAACTTGCTGAAAACAGTCTACAGTGTTTTCATAACATCTCGAATAAACATAACAAAAACATTTTTTTATCCAGAGTGCTTCAAACATGATTTAGAGCTTGTTTATGGAAAAGTGCTTATTTCTGCATTTCAATGTTGCAACTTGCTGAAAACTGTCCACGGCGTTCATTTCATCTCAACCTAGACACAGCACAGCAAAAATTGGATATCCAGAGTGCATCAAACATGATTTAGAGCTTGTTTATGGAAAAGTGCTTATTTCTGCATTTCAATGTTGTAACTTGCTGAAAACAGTCTACAGTGTTTTCATAACATCTCGAATAAACATAACAAAAACATTTTTTTATCCAGAGTGCTTCAAACATGATTTAGAGCTTGTTTATGGAAAAGTGCTTATTTCTGCATTTCAATGTTGCAACTTGCTGAAAACTGTCCACGGCGTTCATTTCATCTCAACCTAGACACAGCACAGCAAAAATTGGATATCCAGAGTGCATCAAACATGATTTAGAGCTTGTTTATGGAAAAGTGCTTATTTCTGCATTTCAATGTTGTAACTTGCTGAAAACAGTCTACAGTGTTTTCATAACATCTCGAATAAACATAACAAAAACATTTTTTTATCCAGAGTGCTTCAAACATGATTTAGAGCTTGTTTATGGAAAAGTGCTTATTTCTGCATTTCAATGTTGCAACTTGCTGAAAACTGTCCACGGCGTTCATTTCATCTCAACCTAGACACAGCACAGCAAAAATTGGATATCCAGAGTGCATCAAACATGATTTAGAGCTTGTTTATGGAAAAGTGCTTATTTCTGCATTTCAATGTTGCAACTTGCTGAAAACTGTCCACGGCGTTCATTACATCTCAACCTAGACACAGCACAGCAAAAATTGGATATCCAGAGTGCATCAAACATGATTTAGAGCTTGTTTATGGAAAAGTGCTTATTTCTGCATTTCAATGTTGCAACTTGCTGAAAACTGTCCACGGCGTTCATTTCATCTCAACTAGACACAGCACAGCAAAAATTGGATATCCAGAGTGCATCAAACATGATTTAGAGCTTGTTTATGGAAAAGTGCTTATTTCTGCATTTCAATGTTGCAACTTGCTGAAAACTGTCCACGGCGTTCATTCATCTCAACCTAGACACAGCACAGCAAAAATTGGATATCCAGAGTGCATCAAACATGATTTAGAGCTTGTTTATGGAAAAGTGCTTATTTCTGCATTTCAATGTTGCAACTTGCTGAAACAGTCTACAGTGTTTCATAACATCTCGAATAAACATAACAAAAACATTTTTTTATCCAGAGTGCTTCAAACATGATTTAGAGCTTGTTTATGGAAAAGTGCTTATTTCTGCATTTCAATGTTGCAACTTGCTGAAAACTGTCCACGGCGTTCATTTCATCTCAACCTAGACACAGCACAGCAAAAATTGGATATCCAGAGTGCATCAAACATGATTTAGAGCTTGTTTATGGAAAAGTGCTTATTTCTGCATTTCAATGTTGCAACTTGCTGAAAACTGTCCACGGCGTTCATTTCATCTCAACCTAGACACAGCACAGCAAAAATTGGATATCCAGAGTGCATCAAACATGATTTAGAGCTTGTTTATGGAAAAGTGCTTATTTCTGCATTTCAATGTTGTAACTTGCTGAAAACAGTCTACAGTGTTTTCATAACATCTCGAATAAACATAACAAAAACATTTTTTATCCAGAGTGCTTCAAACATGATTTAGAGCTTGTTTATGGAAAAGTGCTTATTTCTGCATTTCAATGTTGCAACTTGCTGAAAACTGTCCACGGCGTTCATTTCATCTCAACCTAGACACAGCACAGCAAAAATTGGATATCCAGAGTGCATCAAACATGATTTAGAGCTTGTTTATGGAAAAGTGCTTATTTCTGCATTTCAATGTTGTAACTTGCTGAAAACAGTCTACAGTGTTTTCATAACATCTCGAATAAACATAACAAAAACATTTTTTATCCAGAGTGCTTCAAACATGATTTAGAGCTTGTTTATGGAAAAGTGCTTATTTCTGCATTTCAATGTTGCAACTTGCTGAAAACTGTCCACGGCGTTCATTTCATCTCAACCTAGACACAGCACAGCAAAAATTGGATATCCAGAGTGCATCAAACATGATTTAGAGCTTGTTTATGGAAAAGTGCTTATTTCTGCATTTCAATGTTGTAACTTGCTGAAAACAGTCTACAGTGTTTTCATAACATCTCGAATAAACATAACAAAAACATTTTTTTATCCAGAGTGCTTCAAACATGATTTAGAGCTTGTTTATGGAAAAGTGCTTATTTCTGCATTTCAATGTTGCAACTTGCTGAAAACTGTCCACGGCGTTCATTTCATCTCAACCTAGACACAGCACAGCAAAAATTGGATATCCAGAGTGCATCAAACATGATTTAGAGCTTGTTTATGGAAAAGTGCTTATTTCTGCATTTCAATGTTGTAACTTGCTGAAAACAGTCTACAGTGTTTCATAACATCTCGAATAAACATAACAAAAACATTTTTTATCCAGAGTGCTTCAAACATGATTTAGAGCTTGTTTATGGAAAAGTGCTTATTTCTGCATTTCAATGTTGCAACTTGCTGAAAACTGTCCACGGCGTTCATTTCATCTCAACCTAGACACAGCACAGCAAAAATTGGATATCCAGAGTGCATCAAACATGATTTAGAGCTTGTTTATGGAAAAGTGCTTATTTCTGCATTTCAATGTTGTAACTTGCTGAAAACAGTCTACAGTGTTTTCATAACATCTCGAATAAACATAACAAAAACATTTTTTATCCAGAGTGCTTCAAACATGATTTAGAGCTTGTTTATGGAAAAGTGCTTATTTCTGCATTTCAATGTTGCAACTTGCTGAAAACTGTCCACGGCGTTCATTTCATCTCAACCTAGACACAGCACAGCAAAAATTGGACATCCAGAGTGCATCAAACATGATTTAGAGCTTGTTTATGGAAAAGTGCTTATTTCTGCATTTCAATGTTGTAACTTGCTGAAAACAGTCTACAGTGTTTTCATAACATCTCGAATAAACATAACAAAAACATTTTTTTATCCAGAGTGCTTCAAACATGATTTAGAGCTTGTTTATGGAAAAGTGCTTATTTCTGCATTTCAATGTTGCAACTTGCTGAAAACTGTCCACGGCGTTCATTTCATCTCAACCTAGACACAGCACAGCAAAAATTGGATATCCAGAGTGCATCAAACATGATTTAGAGCTTGTTTATGGAAAAGTGCTTATTTCTGCATTTCAATGTTGCAACTTGCTGAAAACTGTCCACGGCGTTCATTTCATCTCAACCTAGACACAGCACAGCAAAAATTGGATATCCAGAGTGCATCAAACATGATTTAGAGCTTGTTTATGGAAAAGTGCTTATTTCTGCATTTCAATGTTGTAACTTGCTGAAAACAGTCTACAGTGTTTTCATAACATCTCGAATAAACATAACAAAAACATTTTTTTATCCAGAGTGCTTCAAACATGATTTAGAGCTTGTTTATGGAAAAGTGCTTATTTCTGCATTTCAATGTTGCAACTTGCTGAAAACTGTCCACGGCGTTCATTTCATCTCAACCTAGACACAGCACAGCAAAAATTGGATATCCAGAGTGCATCAAACATGATTTAGAGCTTGTTTATGGAAAAGTGCTTATTTCTGCATTTCAATGTTGTAACTTGCTGAAAACAGTCTACAGTGTTTTCATAACATCTCGAATAAACATAACAAAAACATTTTTTTATCCAGAGTGCTTCAAACATGATTTAGAGCTTGTTTATGGAAAAGTGCTTATTTCTGCATTTCAATGTTGCAACTTGCTGAAAACTGTCCACGGCGTTCATTTCATCTCAACCTAGACACAGCACAGCAAAAATTGGATATCCAGAGTGCATCAAACATGATTTAGAGCTTGTTTATGGAAAAGTGCTTATTTCTGCATTTCAATGTTGCAACTTGCTGAAAACTGTCCACGGCGTTCATTTCATCTCAACCTAGACACAGCACAGCAAAAATTGGATATCCAGAGTGCATCAAACATGATTTAGAGCTTGTTTATGGAAAAGTGCTTATTTCTGCATTTCAATGTTGTAACTTGCTGAAAACAGTCTACAGTGTTTTCATAACATCTCGAATAAACATAACAAAAACATTTTTTTATCCAGAGTGCTTCAAACATGATTTAGAGCTTGTTTATGGAAAAGTGCTTATTTCTGCATTTCAATGTTGCAACTTGCTGAAAACTGTCCACGGCGTTCATTTCATCTCAACCTAGACACAGCACAGCAAAAATTGGATATCCAGAGTGCATCAAACATGATTTAGAGCTTGTTTATGGAAAAGTGCTTATTTCTGCATTTCAATGTTGTAACTTGCTGAAAACAGTCTACAGTGTTTTCATAACATCTCGAATAAACATAACAAAAACATTTTTTTATCCAGAGTGCTTCAAACATGATTTAGAGCTTGTTTATGGAAAAGTGCTTATTTCTGCATTTCAATGTTGCAACTTGCTGAAAACTGTCCACGGCGTTCATTTCATCTCAACCTAGACACAGCACAGCAAAAATTGGATATCCAGAGTGCATCAAACATGATTTAGAGCTTGTTTATGGAAAAGTGCTTATTTCTGCATTTCAATGTTGTAACTTGCTGAAAACAGTCTACAGTGTTTCATAACATCTCGAATAAACATAACAAAAACATTTTTTATCCAGAGTGCTTCAAACATGATTTAGAGCTTGTTTATGGAAAAGTGCTTATTTCTGCATTTCAATGTTGCAACTTGCTGAAAACTGTCCACGGCGTTCATTTCATCTCAACCTAGACACAGCACAGCAAAAATTGGATATCCAGAGTGCATCAAACATGATTTAGAGCTTGTTTATGGAAAAGTGCTTATTTCTGCATTTCAATGTTGCAACTTGCTGAAAACTGTCCACGGCGTTCATTTCATCTCAACCTAGACACAGCACAGCAAAAATTGGATATCCAGAGTGCATCAAACATGATTTAGAGCTTGTTTATGGAAAAGTGCTTATTTCTGCATTTCAATGTTGTAACTTGCTGAAAACAGTCTACAGTGTTTTCATAACATCTCGAATAAACATAACAAAAACATTTTTTTATCCAGAGTGCTTCAAACATGATTTAGAGCTTGTTTATGGAAAAGTGCTTATTTCTGCATTTCAATGTTGCAACTTGCTGAAAACTGTCCACGGCGTTCATTTCATCTCAACCTAGACACAGCACAGCAAAAATTGGATATCCAGAGTGCATCAAACATGATTTAGAGCTTGTTTATGGAAAAGTGCTTATTTCTGCATTTCAATGTTGTAACTTGCTGAAAACAGTCTACAGTGTTTTCATAACATCTCGAATAAACATAACAAAAACATTTTTTTATCCAGAGTGCTTCAAACATGATTTAGAGCTTGTTTATGGAAAAGTGCTTATTTCTGCATTTCAATGTTGCAACTTGCTGAAAACTGTCCACGGCGTTCATTTCATCTCAACCTAGACACAGCACAGCAAAAATTGGATATCCAGAGTGCATCAAACATGATTTAGAGCTTGTTTATGGAAAAGTGCTTATTTCTGCATTTCAATGTTGCAACTTGCTGAAAACTGTCCACGGCGTTCATTTCATCTCAACCTAGACACAGCACAGCAAAAATTGGATATCCAGAGTGCATCAAACATGATTTAGAGCTTGTTTATGGAAAAGTGCTTATTTCTGCATTTCAATGTTGTAACTTGCTGAAAACAGTCTACAGTGTTTTCATAACATCTCGAATAAACATAACAAAAACATTTTTTTATCCAGAGTGCTTCAAACATGATTTAGAGCTTGTTTATGGAAAAGTGCTTATTTCTGCATTTCAATGTTGCAACTTGCTGAAAACTGTCCACGGCGTTCATTTCATCTCAACCTAGACACAGCACAGCAAAAATTGGATATCCAGAGTGCATCAAACATGATTTAGAGCTTGTTTATGGAAAAGTGCTTATTTCTGCATTTCAATGTTGCAACTTGCTGAAAACTGTCCACGGCGTTCATTTCATCTCAACCTAGACACAGCACAGCAAAAATTGGATATCCAGAGTGCATCAAACATGATTTAGAGCTTGTTTATGGAAAAGTGCTTATTTCTGCATTTCAATGTTGTAACTTGCTGAAAACAGTCTACAGTGTTTTCATAACATCTCGAATAAACATAACAAAAACATTTTTTTATCCAGAGTGCTTCAAACATGATTTAGAGCTTGTTTATGGAAAAGTGCTTATTTCTGCATTTCAATGTTGCAACTTGCTGAAAACTGTCCACGGCGTTCATTTCATCTCAACCTAGACACAGCACAGCAAAAATTGGATATCCAGAGTGCATCAAACATGATTTAGAGCTTGTTTATGGAAAAGTGCTTATTTCTGCATTTCAATGTTGCAACTTGCTGAAAACTGTCCACGGCGTTCATTTCATCTCAACCTAGACACAGCACAGCAAAAATTGGATATCCAGAGTGCATCAAACATGATTTAGAGCTTGTTTATGGAAAAGTGCTTATTTCTGCATTTCAATGTTGTAACTTGCTGAAAACAGTCTACAGTGTTTTCATAACATCTCGAATAAACATAACAAAAACATTTTTTTATCCAGAGTGCTTCAAACATGATTTAGAGCTTGTTTATGGAAAAGTGCTTATTTCTGCATTTCAATGTTGCAACTTGCTGAAAACTGTCCACGGCGTTCATTTCATCTCAACCTAGACACAGCACAGCAAAAATTGGATATCCAGAGTGCATCAAACATGATTTAGAGCTTGTTTATGGAAAAGTGCTTATTTCTGCATTTCAATGTTGAACTTGCTGAAAACTGTCTCACGGTGTTCATTAACATCTCGAACCTAGAACATAACAGAAACATTGGTTATCCAGAGTGCATCAAACATGATTTAGAGCTTGTTTATGGAAAAAGTGCTTATTTCTGCATTTCAATGTTGTAACTTGCTGAACAGTCCTACAGTGTTTTCATAACATCTCGAATAAACATAACAAAAACATTTTTTTATCCAGAGTGCTTCAAACATGATTAGAGCTTGTTTATGGAAAAGTGCTTATTTCTGCATTTCAATGTTGCAACTTGCTGAAAACTGTCCACGGCGTTCATTTCATCTCAACCTAGACACAGCACAGCAAAAATTGGATATCCAGAGTGCATCAAACATGATTTAGAGCTTGTTTATGGAAAAGTGCTTATTCTGCATTTCAATGTTGTAACTTGCTGAAACAGTCTACAGTGTTTTCATAAACATCTCGACATAAACATAACAAAAACATTTTTTTATCCAGAGTGCTTCAAACATGATTTAGAGCTTGTTTATGGAAAAGTGCTTATTTCTGCATTTCAAATGTTGCAACTTGCTGAAAACTGTCCACGGCGTTCATTTCATCTCAACCTAGACACAGCACAGCAAAAATTGGATATCCAGAGTGCATCAAACATGATTTAGAGCTTGTTTAATGGAAAAGTGCTTATTTCTGCATTTCAATGTTGCAACTTGCTGAAAACTGTCCACTGGAGGCTTCATTTCATCTCCACCTAGACACGCACAGCAAAATTGGATATTCCAGAGGTGCATCAAACATGATTTAGAGCTTGTTTATGGAAAAGTGCTATTTTCTGCATTTCAAATGTGTAACTTGCTGAAAAACAGTCTACAGTGGTTTTCAACATCTCGATAAACATAACAAAAACATTTTTTTATCCCAGAGTGCTTTCAAAACATGATTAGAGCTTGTTTATGGAAAAGTGTTATTTCTGCATTTCAATGTTGCAAATTGGCTGAAAACTGTCCACGGCGTTCATTTCATCTCAACTAGACACAGCACAGCAAAAATTGGATATCCAGAGTGCATCAAACATGATTTAGAGCTTGTTTATGGAAAAGTGCTTATTTCTGCATTTCCAATGTTGTAACTTGCTGAAAACAGTCTACAGTGGTTTCATAACATCTCGAATAAACATAACAAAAACATTTTTTATCCAGAGTGCTTCAACATGATTTAGAGCTTGTTTATGGAAAAGTGCTTATTTCTGCATTTCAATGTTGCAACTTGCTGAAACTGTCCACGCGTTCATTTCATCTCAACCCTAGACACAGCACAGCAAAAATTGGATATCCAGAGTGCTTCAAACATGATTTAGAGCTTGTTTATGGAAAAGTGCTTATTTCTGCATTTCAATGTTGTAACTTGCTGAAAACAGTCTACAGTGTTTTCATAACATCTCGAATAAACATAACAAAAAACATTCTTGGATATCCAGAGTGCATTCAAACAATGATTTAGAGCTTGTTTATGGAAAAGTGCTTATTTCTCGCATTTCAATGTTTGCAACTTGCTTGAAACTGTTCCACGGCTGTTTCATTTCATCTCAACCTAGACACAGCACAGCAAAAATTGGATATCCAGAGTGCTTCAAACATGATTTAGAGCTTGTTTTATGGAAAAGTGCTTATTTCTGCATTTCAATGTTGCAACTTGCTGAAAACGTCCACGGCGTTCATTTCATCTCAACCTAGACACAGCCACAGCAAAAATTGGATATCCGAGTGCTATCAAACATGATTTAGAGCTTGTTTATGGAAAAGTGCTTATTTCTGCATTTCAATGTTGTAACTTGCTGAAAACAGTCTACAGTGTTTTCATAACATCTCGAATAAACATAACAAAAACATTTTTTTATCCAGAGTGCTTCAAACATGATTTAGAGCTTGTTTATGGAAAAGTGCTTATTTCTGCATTTCAATGTTGCAACTTGCTGAAAACTGTCCACGGGCGTTCATTTCATCTCAACCTAGACACAGCACAGCAAAAATTGGATATCCAGAGTGCATCAAACATGATTTAGAGCTTGTTTATGGAAAAGTGCTTATTTCTGCATTTCAATGTTGTAACTTGCTGAAAACAGTCTACAGTGTTTTCATAACATCTCGAATAAACATAACAAAAACATTTTTTTATCCAGAGTGCTTCAAACATGATTTAGAGCTTGTTTATGGAAAAGTGCTTATTTCTGCATTTCAATGTTGCAACTTGCTGAAAACTGTCCACGGCGTTCATTTCATCTCAACCTAGACACAGCACAGCAAAAATTGGATATCCAGAGTGCATCAAACATGATTTAGAGCTTGTTTATGGAAAAGTGCTTATTTCTGCATTTCAATGTTGCAACTTGCTGAAAACTGTCCACGGCGTTCATTTCATCTCAACCTAGACACAGCACAGCAAAAATTGGATATCCAGAGTGCATCAAACATGATTTAGAGCTTGTTTATGGAAAAGTGCTTATTTCTGCATTCAATGTTGTAACTTGCTGAAAACAGTCTACAGTGTTTTCATAACATCTCGAATAAACATAACAAAAACATTTTTTTATCCAGAGTGCTTCAAACATGATTTAGAGCTTGTTTATGGAAAGTGCTTATTTCTGCATTTCAATGTTGCAACTTGCTGAAAACTGTCCACGGCGTTCATTTCATCTCAACCTAGACACAGCACAGCAAAAATTGGATATCCAGAGTGCATCAAAACATGATTTAGAGCTTGTTTATGGAAAAGTGCTTATTTCTGCATTTCAATGTTGTAACTTGCTGAAAACAGTCTACAGTGTTTTCATAACATCTCGAATAAACATAACAAAAACATTTTTTTATCCAGAGTGCTTCAAACATGATTTTAGAGCTTGTTTATGGAAAAGTGCTTATTTCTGCATTTCAATGTTGCAACTTGCTGAAAACTGTCCACGGCGTTCATTTCATCTCAAACCTAGACACAGCACAGCAAAAATTGGATATTCCAGAGTGCTTCAAACATGATTTAGAGCTTGTTTATGGAAAAGTGCTTATTTCTGCATTTCAATGTTGCAACTTGCTGAAAACAGTCTACAGTGTTTCATAACTCTCGAATAAACATAACAAAAACATTTTTTATCCAGAGTGCTTCAAACATGATTTAGAGCTTGTTTATGGAAAAGTGCTTATTCTCTGCATTTCAATGTTGCAACTTGCTGAAAACTGTCCACGGGCGTTCATTTCATCTCAACCTAGACACAGCACAGCAAAAATTGGATATCCAGAGTGCATTCAAACATGATTTAGAGCTTGTTTATGGAAAAGTGCTTATTTCTGCATTTCAATGTTGCAACTTGCTGAAAACTGTCCACGGCGTTCATTTCATCTCAACTAGACACAGCACAGCAAAAATTGGATATCCAGAGTGCATCAAACATGATTTAGAGCTTGTTTATGGAAAAGTGCTTAATTTCTGCATTTCAATGTTGTAACTTGCTGAAAACAGTCTACAGTGTTTTCATAACATCTCGAATAAACATAACAAAAACATTTTTTTTATCCAGAGTGCTTCAAACATGATTTAGAGCTTGTTTAATGGAAAAGTGCTTATTTCTGCATTTCAATGTTGCAACTTGCTGAAAACTGTCCACGGCGTTCATTTCATCTCAACCTAGACACAGCACAGCAAAAATTGGATATCCAAGTGCTTCAAACATGATTTAGAGCTTGTTTATGGAAAAGTGCTTATTTCTGCATTTCAATGTTGCAACTTGCTAAAAACGTCCACGGCGTTCATTTCATCTCGAAGTAAGACATACAGCACAGAAAAATTGGGATATCCAGAGTGCTCAAACATGATTTAAGAGCTTGTTTTATGGAAAGTCTTATTTCTGCATTTCAATGTTGTAACTTGCTGAAAACAGTCCTACGTGTTTTCATAACATCTCGAACTAACACTAAACAAAAAATTTTTATCCAGAGTGCTTCAAACATGATTTAGAGCTTGTTTATGGAAAAGTGCTTATTTCTGCATTTCAATGTTGCAACTTGCTGAAAACTGTCCACGGCGTTCATTTCATCTCAACTAGACACAGCACAGCAAAAATTGGATATCCAGAGTGCATCAAACATGATTTAGAGCTTGTTTATGGAAAAGTGCTTATTTCTGCATTTCAATGTTGTAACTTGCTGAAAACAGTCTACAGTGTTTTCATAACATCTCGAATAAACATAACAAAAACATTTTTTATCCAGAGTGCTTCAAACATGATTTAGAGCTTGTTTATGGAAAAGTGCTTATTTCTGCATTTCAATGTTGCAACTTGCTGAAAACTGTCCACGGCGTTCATTTCATCTCAACCTAGACACAGCACAGCAAAAATTGGATATCCAGAGTGCATCAAAACATGATTTAGAGCTTGTTTATGGAAAAGTGCTTATTTCTGCATTTCAATGTTGTAACTTGCTGAAAACAGTCTACAGTGTTTTCATAACATCTCGAATAAACATAACAAAAACATTTTTTTATCCAGAGTGCTTCAAACATGATTTAGAGCTTGTTTATGGAAAAGTGCTTATTTCTGCATTTCAATGTTGCAACTTGCTGAAAACTGTCCACGGCGTTCATTTCATCTCAACCTAGACACAGCACAGCAAAAATTGGATATCCAGAGTGCATCAAACATGATTTAGAGCTTGTTTATGGAAAAGTGCTTATTTCTGCATTTCAATGTTGTAACTTGCTGAAAACAGTCTACAGTGTTTCATTACATCTCGAATAAACATAACAAAACATTTGTTATCCAGAGTGCTTCAAACATGATTTAGAGCTTGTTTATGGAAAAGTGCTTATTTCTGCATTTCAATGTTGCAACTTGCTGAAAACTGTCCACGGCGTTCATTTCATCTCAACCTAGACACAGCACAGCAAAAATTGGATATCCAGAGTGCATCAAACATGATTTAGAGCTTGTTTATGGAAAAGTGCTTATTTCTGCATTTCAATGTTGCAACTTGCTGAAAACTGTCCACGGCGTTCATTTCATCTCAAGCTAGACACAGCACAGCAAAAATTGGATATCCAGAGTGCATCAAAACATGATTTAGAGCTTGTTTATGGAAAAGTGCTTATTTCTGCATTTCAATGTTGTAACTTGCTGAAAACAGTCTACAGTGTTTTCATAACATCTCGAATAAACATAACAAAAACATTTTTTTATCCAGAGTGCTTCAAACATGATTTAGAGCTTGTTTATGGAAAAGTGCTTATTTCTGCATTTCAATGTTGCAACTTGCTGAAAACTGTCCACGGCGTTCATTTCATCTCAACCTAGACACAGCACAGCAAAAATTGGATATCCAGAGTGCATCAAACATGATTTAGAGCTTGTTTATGGAAAAGTGCTTATTTCTGCATTTCAATGTTGTAACTTGCTGAAAACAGTCTACAGTGTTTTCATAACATCTCGAATAAACATAACAAAAACATTTTTTATCCAGAGTGCTTCAAACATGATTTAGAGCTTGTTTATGGAAAAGTGCTTATTTCTGCATTTCAATGTTGCAACTTGCTGAAAACTGTCCACGGCGTTCATTTCATCTCAACCTAGACACAGCACAGCAAAAATTGGATATCCAGAGTGCATCAAACATGATTTAGAGCTTGTTTATGGAAAAGTGCTTATTTCTGCATTTCAATGTTGCAACTTGCTGAAAACTGTCCACGGCGTTCATTTCATCTCAACCTAGACACAGCACAGCAAAAATTGGATATCCAGAGTGCATCAAACATGATTTAGAGCTTGTTTATGGAAAAGTGCTTATTTCTGCATTTCAATGTTGTAACTTGCTGAAAACAGTCTACAGTGTTTTCATAACATCTCGAATAAACATAACAAAAACATTTTTTATCCAGAGTGCTTCAAACATGATTTAGAGCTTGTTTATGGAAAGTGCTTATTTCTGCATTTCAATGTTGCAACTTGCTGAAAACTGTCCACGGCGTTCATTTCATCTCAACCTAGACACAGCACAGCAAAAATTGGATATCCAGAGTGCATCAAACATGATTTAGAGCTTGTTTATGGAAAAGTGCTTATTTCTGCATTTCAATGTTGCAACTTGCTGAAAACTGTCCACGGCGTTCATTTCATCTCAACCTAGACACAGCACAGCAAAAATTGGATATCCAGAGTGCATCAAACATGATTTAGAGCTTGTTTATGGAAAAGTGCTTATTTCTGCATTTCAATGTTGTAACTTGCTGAAAACAGTCTACAGTGTTTTCATAACATCTCGAATAAACATAACAAAAACATTTTTTATCCAGAGTGCTTCAAACATGATTTAGAGCTTGTTTATGGAAAAGTGCTTATTTCTGCATTTCAATGTTGCAACTTGCTGAAAACTGTCCACGGCGTTCATTTCATCTCAACCTAGACACAGCACAGCAAAAATTGGATATCCAGAGTGCATCAAACATGATTTAGAGCTTGTTTATGGAAAAGTGCTTATTTCTGCATTTCAATGTTGCAACTTGCTGAAAACTGTCCACGGCGTTCATTTCATCTCAACCTAGACACAGCACAGCAAAAATTGGATATCCAGAGTGCATCAAACATGATTTAGAGCTTGTTTATGGAAAAGTGCTTATTTCTGCATTTCAATGTTGTAACTTGCTGAAAACAGTCTACAGTGTTTTCATAACATCTCGAATAAACATAACAAAAACATTTTTTATCCAGAGTGCTTCAAACATGATTTAGAGCTTGTTTATGGAAAAGTGCTTATTTCTGCATTTCAATGTTGCAACTTGCTGAAAACTGTCCACGGCGTTCATTTCATCTCAACCTAGACACAGCACAGCAAAAATTGGATATCCAGAGTGCATCAAACATGATTTAGAGCTTGTTTATGGAAAAGTGCTTATTTCTGCATTTCAATGTTGTAACTTGCTGAAAACAGTCTACAGTGTTTTCATAACATCTCGAATAAACATAACAAAAACATTTTTTTTTCCAGAGTGCTTCAAACATGATTTAGAGCTTGTTTATGGAAAAGTGCTTATTTCTGCATTTCAAGTTTGCAACTTGCTGAAAACTGTCCACGGCGTTCATTTCATCTCAACTAGACCACAGCACAGCAAAAATTGGATATCCCAGAGTGCATCAAACATGATTTAGAGCTGTTTATGGAAAAGTGCTTATTTCTGCATTTCAATGTTGCAACTTGTGAAAACTGTCCACGGCGTTCAATCTTCATCTCAACCAGACACAGCCACAGCAAAAAATGGATATCAGAGTGCATCAAACATGATTTAGAGCTTGTTTATGGAAAAGTGCTTATTTCTGCATTTCAATGTGTAACTTGCGAAGTCTAACAGTGTTTTCATAACATCTCGAATAAACATAACAAAAACATTTTTTTATCCAGAGTGCTTCAAAACATGATTTAGAGCTTGTTTATGGGAAAAGTGCTTATTCTGCATTTCAATGTGCAACTTGCTGAAAACTGTCCACGCGTTCATTTCAATCTCAACCTAGACACAGCACAGCAAAAATTGATATCCTGAGTGCTTCAAACATGATTTAGAGCTTGTTTATGGAAAAGTGCTTATTTCTGCATTTCAATGTTGTAACTTGCTTGAAAACAGTCTACGGGTTTTCATAACATCTCGAATAACATAACAAAAAAATTTTTATCCAGAGTGCTTCAAACATGATTAGAGCTTGTTTATGGAAAAAGTGCTTATTTCTGCATTTTCAATGTTGAACTTGCTGAAAACTGTCCACGGCGTTCATTTCATCTCAACCTAGACACAGCACAGCAAAAATTGGATATCCAGAGTGCTTCAAACATGATTTAGAGCTGTTTATGGAAAGTGCTTATTTCTGCATTTCAATGTTGTAACTTGCTGAAAACAGTCTACAGTGTTTCATAACATCTCGAATTAAACATAACAAAAACATTTTTTTATCCAGAGTGCTTCAAACATGATTTAGAGCTTGTTTATGGAAAAGTGCTTATTTCTGCATTTCAATGTTGCAACTTGCTGAAAACTGTCCACGGGCTTTCATTCATCTCAACCTAGACACAGCACAGCAAAAATTGGATAATCCAGAGTGCTTCAAACATGATTTAGAGCTTGTTTATGGAAAGTGCTTATTTCTGCATTTCAATGTTGTAACTTGCTGAAAACAGTCTACAGTGTTTTCATAACATCTCGAATAAACATAACAAAAACATTTTTTTTTATCCAGAGTGCTTCAAACATGATTTAGAGCTTGTTTATGGAAAAGTGCTTATTTTCTGCATTTCAATGTTGCAACTTGCTGAAAACTGTCCACGGCGTTCATTTCATCTCAACCTAGACACAGCACAGCAACAATTGGATATCCAGAGTGCATCAAACATGATTTAGAGCTTTGTTTATGGAAAAGTGCTTATTTCTGCATTTCAATGTTGCAACTTGCTGAAAACTGTCCACGGCGTTCATTTCATCTCAACTAGACACAGCACAGCAAAAATTGGATATCCAGAGTGCATCAAACATGATTTAGAGCTTGTTTATGGAAAAGTGCTTATTTCTGCATTTCAATGTTGTAACTTGCTGAAAACAGTCTACAGTGTTTTCATAACATCTCGAATAAACATAACAAAAACATTTTTTATCCAGAGTGCTTCAAACATGATTTAGAGCTTGTTTATGGAAAAGTGCTTATTTCTGCATTTCAATGTTGCAACTTGCTGAAAACTGTCCACGGCGTTCATTTCATCTCAACCTAGACACAGCACAGCAAAAATTGGATATCCAGAGTGCATCAAACATGATTTAGAGCTTGTTTATGGAAAAGTGCTTATTTCTGCATTTCAATGTTGCAACTTGCTGAAAACTGTCCACGGCGTTCATTTCATCTCAACTAGACACAGCACAGCAAAAATTGGATATCCAGAGTGCATCAAACATGATTTAGAGCTTGTTTATGGAAAAGTGCTTATTTCTGCATTTCAATGTTGTAACTTGCTGAAAACAGTCTACAGTGTTTTCATAACATCTCGAATAAACATAACAAAAACATTTTTTATCCAGAGTGCTTCAAACATGATTTAGAGCTTGTTTATGGAAAAGTGCTTATTTCTGCATTTCAATGTTGCAACTTGCTGAAAACTGTCCACGGCGTTCATTTCATCTCAACCTAGACACAGCACAGCAAAAATTGGATATCCAGAGTGCATCAAACATGATTTAGAGCTTGTTTATGGAAAAGTGCTTATTTCTGCATTTCAATGTTGCAACTTGCTGAAAACTGTCCACGGCGTTCATTTCATCTCAACCTAGACACAGCACAGCAAAAATTGGATATCCAGAGTGCATCAAACATGATTTAGAGCTTGTTTATGGAAAAGTGCTTATTTCTGCATTTCAATGTTGTAACTTGCTGAAAACAGTCTACAGTGTTTCATAACTCTCGAATAAACATAACAAAAACATTTTTTATCTAGAGTGCTTTCAAACATGATTTAGAGCTTGTTATGGGCAAATGCTTATTTCTGCATTTCAAGTTGCAACTTGCTGAAAACTGTCCACGGCGTTCATTTTATCTCAACCTAGACACAGCACAGCAAAAATTTGGATATCCAGAGTGCATCAAACATGATTTAGAGCTTGTTTATGGAAAAGTGCTTATTCTGCATTTCAATGTTGCAACTTGCTGGAAAACTGTACCACGGCGTTCATTTCATCTCAACCTAGACACAGCACAGCAAAAATTGGATATCAGAGTGCTTCAAACATGATTTAGAGCTTGTTATGGAAAATGTGCTTATTTCTGCATTCAATGTTTGTAACTTGCTGAAACAGTCTACAGTGTTTTCATAACATCTCGAATAAACATAACAAAAACCATTTTTTATCTAGAGTGCTTCAAACATGGATTTAGAGCTTGTTTATGGAAAAGTGCTATTTCTGCATTTCAATGTTGCAACTTGCTGAAACTGTCCACGGCGTTCATTTCATCTCAACCTAGACACAGCACAGCAAAAATTGGATATCCAGAGTGCATTCAAACATGATTTAGAGCTTGTTTATGGAAAAGTGCTTATTTCTGCATTTCAATGTTGTACTTGCTGAAACAGTCTACAGTGTTTCATAACATCTCGAATAACATAACAGAAACATTTTTATCCATGAGTGGCTTCAAACATGATTTAGAGCTTGTTTATGGAAAAGTGCTTATTTCTGCATTTCAATGTGCAACTTGCTGAAACTGTCACACGCGTTCATTTCATCTCAACCTAGACCAGCACAGCAAAAATTGGATATCCTGAGTGCATCAAACATGATTTAGAGCTTGTTATGGAAAGTGCTTATTTCTGCATTTCAATGTTGCAACTTCTGAAAACTGTCCACGGCGTTCATTTCATCTCAACCTAGACACAGCACAGCAAAAATTGGATATCCAGAGTGCATCAAACATGATTTAGAGCTTGTTTATGGAAAAGTGCTTATTTCTGCATTTCAATGTTGTAACTTGCTGAAAACAGTCTACAGTGTTTTCATAACATCTCGAATAAACATAACAAAAACATTTTTTATCCAGAGTGCTTCAAACATGATTTAGAGCTTGTTTATGGAAAAGTGCTTATTTCTGCATTTCAATGTTGCAACTTGCTGAAAACTGTCCACGGCGTTCATTTCATCTCAACCTAGACACAGCACAGCAAAAATTGGATATCCAGAGTGCATCAAACATGATTTAGAGCTTGTTTATGGAAAAGTGCTTATTTCTGCATTTCAATGTTGCAACTTGCTGAAAACTGTCCACGGCGTTCATTTCATCTCAACCTAGACACAGCACAGCAAAAATTGGATATCCAGAGTGCATCAAACATGATTTAGAGCTTGTTTATGGAAAAGTGCTTATTTCTGCATTTCAATGTTGTAACTTTGCTGAAAACAGTCTACAGGTTTTCATAACATCTCGAATAAACATAACAAAACATTTTTTTATCCAGAGTGCTTCAAACATTGATTTAGAGCTTGTTTATGGAAAAGTGCTTATTTCTGCATTTCAATGTTGCAACTTGCTGAAAACTGTCCACGGCGTTCATTTCATCTCAACCTGACACAGCACAGCAAAAATTGGATATCCAGAGGCATCAAACATGATTTAGAGCTTGTTTATGGAAAAGTGCTTATTTCTGCATTTTCAATGTTGCAACTTGCTGAAAACTGTCCACGCGTTCATTTCATCCTCAACCTAGACACAGCACAGCAAAATTGGATATCCAGAGTGCATCAAACATGATTAGAGCTTGTTTATGGAAAGTGCTTATTTCTGCATTTCAATGTTGTTAAACTTGCTGAAACAGTCTACAGTGTTTTCATAACATCTCGAAAAACATAACAAAAACATTTTTTATCCAGAGTGCTTCAAACATGATTTAGAGCTTGTTATGGGAAAGTCTTATTTCTGCATTTCAAGTTGCAACTTGCTGAAAAACTGTCCACGGCGTTCATTTCATCTCAAACCTAGACACAGCACAGCAAAAATTGGATATCCAGAGTGCATCAAACATGATTTAGAGCTTTGTTATGGAAAAGTGCTTATTTCTGCATTTCAATGTGAACTATGCTGAAAACAGTTCCAGTGTTTTCATAACATCTCGAATAAACATAACAAAAACATTTTTTATCCAGAGTGCTTCAAACATGATTTAGAGGCTTGTTTATGGAAAAGTGCTTATTCTGCATTTCAATGTTGCAACTTGCTGAAAACTGTCCACGGCGTTCATTTCATCTCAACCTAGACACGGCACAGCAAAAATTGATATCCAGAGTGCATTCAAACATGATTAGAGCTTGTTATGGAAAATGCTTATTTCTGCATTTCAATGTTGCAACTTGCTGAAAACTGTCCACGGCGTTTCATTCATCTCAACCTAGACACAGCACAGCAAAAAATTGGATATCCAGAGTGCATCAAACATGATTTAGAGGCTGTTTATGGAAAAGTGCTTATTTCTGCATTTCAATGTGTGCAACTTGCTGAAAACTAGTCCACTGGCGTTTCATTTCATCTCAACCTAGACACAGCACAGCAAAATTGGATATCCAGAGTGTTCAAACATGATTTAGAGCTTGTTTATGGAAAAGTGCTTATTCTGCATTTCAATGTTTGTAACTGCTGAAAACAGTCTACAGTGTTTTCATAACATCTCGAATAAACATAACAAAAACATTTTTTATCAGAGTGCTCAAACATGATTTAGAGCTTGTTATGGAAAAGTGCTTATTTCTGCATTTCAATGTTGCAACTTGCTGAAAACTGTCCACGGCGTTCATTTCATCTCAACCTAGACACAGCACAGCAAAAATTGGATATCCAGAGTGCATCAAACATGATTTAGAGCTTGTTTATGGAAAAGTGCTTATTTCTGCATTTCAATGTTGCAACTTGCTGAAAACTGTCCACGGCGTTCATTTCATCTCAACCTAGACACAGCACAGCAAAAATTGGATATCCAGAGTGCATCAAACATGATTTAGAGCTTGTTTATGGAAAAGTGCTTATTTCTGCATTTCAATGTTGTAACTTGCTGAAAACAGTCTACAGTGTTTTCATAACATCTCGAATAAACATAACAAAAACATTTTTTTATCCAGAGTGCTTCAAACATGATTTAGAGCTTGTTTATGGAAAAGTGCTTATTTCTGCATTTCAATGTTGCAACTTGCTGAAAACTGTCCACGGCGTTCATTTCATCTCAACCTAGACACAGCACAGCAAAAATTGGATATCCAGAGTGCATCAAACATGATTTAGAGCTTGTTTATGGAAAAGTGCTTATTTCTGCATTTCAATGTTGTAACTTGCTGAAAACAGTCTACAGTGTTTTCATAACATCTCGAATAAACATAACAAAAACATTTTTTATCCAGAGTGCTTCAAACATGATTTAGAGCTTGTTTATGGAAAAGTGCTTATTTCTGCATTTCAATGTTGCAACTTGCTGAAAACTGTCCACGGCGTTCATTTCATCTCAACCTAGACACAGCACAGCAAAAATTGGATATCCAGAGTGCATCAAACATGATTTAGAGCTTGTTTATGGAAAAGTGCTTATTTCTGCATTTCAATGTTGCAACTTGCTGAAAACTGTCCACGGCGTTCATTTCATCTCAACCTAGACACAGCACAGCAAAAATTGGATATCCAGAGTGCATCAAACATGATTTAGAGCTTGTTTATGGAAAAGTGCTTATTTCTGCATTTCAATGTTGTAACTTGCTGAAACAGTCTACAGTGTTTTCATAACATCTCGAATAAACATAACAAAAACATTTATCCAGAGTGCTTCAAACATGATTTAGAGCTTGTTTATGGAAAAGTGCTATTTCTGCATTTCAATGTTGCAACTTGCTGAAAACTGTCCACGGCGTTCATTTCATCTCAACCTAGACACAGCACAGCAAAAATTGGATATCCAGAGTGCATCAAACATGATTTGAGCTTGTTTATGGAAAAGTGCTTATTTCTGCATTTCAATGTTGCAACTTGCTGAAAACTGTTCCACGGCGTTCATTTCATCTCAACCTAGACACAGCACAGCAAAAATTGGATATCCAGAGTGCTTCAAACATGATTTAGAGCTTGTTATGGAAAAGTGCTTATTTCTGCATTTCAAATGTTGTAACTTGCTGAAAACTAGTCCACGTGTTTTCATAACATCTCGAACCTAGAACAATAACAAAAATTTTTTTTATCTAGAGTGCTTCAAACATGATTTAGAGCTTGTTTATGGAAAAGTGCTTATTTCTGCATTTCAAGTTGCAACTTGCTGAAAACTGTCCACGGCGTTCATTTTCATCTCAACCTAGACACAGCACAGCAAAAATTGGATATCCAGAGTGCATCAAACATGATTTAGAGCTTGTTTATGGAAAAGTGCTTATTTCTGCATTTCAATGTTGCAACTTGCTGAAAACTGTCCACGGCGTTCATTTCATCTCAACCTAGACACAGCACAGCAAAAATTGGATATCCAGAGTGCATCAAACATGATTTAGAGCTGTTTATGGAAAAGTGCTTATTTCTGCATTTCAATGTTGTAACTTGCTGAAAACAGTCTACAGTGTTTTCATAACATCTCGAATAAACATAACAAAAACATTTTTTATCCAGAGTGCTTCAAACATGATTTAGAGCTTGTTTATGGAAAAGTGCTTATTTCTGCATTTCAATGTTGCAACTTGCTGAAAACTGTCCACGGCGTTCATTTCATCTCAACCTAGACACAGCACAGCAAAAATTGGATATCCAGAGTGCATCAAACATGATTTAGAGCTTGTTTATGGAAAAGTGCTTATTTCTGCATTTCAATGTTGTAACTTGCTGAAAACAGTCTACAGTGTTTTCATAACATCTCGAATAAACATAACAAAAACATTTTTTATCCAGAGTGCTTCAAACATGATTTAGAGCTTGTTTATGGAAAAGTGCTTATTTCTGCATTTCAATGTTGCAACTTGCTGAAAACTGTCCACGGCGTTCATTTCATCTCAACCTAGACACAGCACAGCAAAAATTGGATATCCAGAGTGCATCAAACATGATTTAGAGCTTGTTTATGGAAAAGTGCTTATTTCTGCATTTCAATGTTGTAACTTGCTGAAAACAGTCTACAGTGTTTTCATAACATCTCGAATAAACATAACAAAAACATTTTTTTATCCAGAGTGCTTCAAACATGATTTAGAGCTGTTTATGGAAAAGTGCTTATTTCTGCATTTTCAATGTTGCAACTTGCTGAAAACTGTCCACGGCGTTCATTTCATCTCAACCTAGACACAGCACAGCAAAAATTGGATATCCAGAGTGCATCAAACATGATTTAGAGCTTGTTTATGGAAAGTGCTTATTTCTGCATTTCAATGTTGCAACTTGCTGAAAACTGTCCACGGCGTTCATTTCATCTCAACCTAGACCACAGCACAGCAAAAATTGGATATCCGAGTGCTTCAAACATGATTTAGAGCTTGTTATGGAAAAGTGCTTATTTCTGCATTTCAATGTTGTAACTTGCTGAAAACAGTCTACAGTGTTTCATAACATCTCGAATAAACATAACAAAAACATTTTTTTATCCAGAGTGCTTCAAACATGATTTAGAGCTTGTTTATGGAAAAGTGCTTATTTCTGCATTTCAATGTTTGCAACTTGCTGAAAACTGTCCAGGCGTTCATTTCATCTCAACCTAGACACAGCACAGCAAAAATTGGATATCCAGAGTGCATCAAACATGATTTTAGAGCTTGTTTATGGAAAAGTGCTTATTTCTGCATTTCAATGTTGTAACTTGCTGAAAACAGTCTACAGTGTTTTCATAACATCTCGAATAAACATAACAAAAACATTTTTTTATCCAGAGTGCTTCAAACATGATTTAGAGCTTGTTTATGGAAAAGTGCTTATTTCTGCATTTCAATGTTGCAACTTGCTGAAAACTGTCCACGGCGTTCATTTCATCTCAACCTAGACACAGCACAGCAAAAATTGGATATCCAGAGTGCATCAAACATGATTTAGAGCTTGTTTATGGAAAAGTGCTTATTTCTGCATTTCAATGTTGTAACTTGCTGAAAACAGTCTACAGTGTTTTCATAACATCTCGAATAAACATAACAAAAACATTTTTTTATCCAGAGTGCTTCAAACATGATTTAGAGCTTGTTTATGGAAAAGTGCTTATTTCTGCATTTCAATGTTGCAACTTGCTGAAAACTGTCCACGGCGTTCATTTCATCTCAACCTAGACACAGCACAGCAAAAATTGGATATCCAGAGTGCATCAAACATGATTTAGAGCTTGTTTATGGAAAAGTGCTTATTTCTGCATTTCAATGTTGTAACTTGCTGAAAACAGTCTACAGTGTTTTCATAACATCTCGAATAAACATAACAAAAACATTTTTTTATCCAGAGTGCTTCAAACATGATTTAGAGCTTGTTTATGGAAAAGTGCTTATTTCTGCATTTCAATGTTGCAACTTGCTGAAAACTGTCCACGGCGTTCATTTCATCTCAACCTAGACACAGCACAGCAAAAATTGGATATCCAGAGTGCATCAAACATGATTTAGAGCTTGTTTATGGAAAAGTGCTTATTTCTGCATTTCAATGTTGCAACTTGCTGAAAACTGTCCACGGCGTTCATTTCATCTCAACTAGACACAGCACAGCAAAAATTGGATATCCAGAGTGCATCAAACATGATTTAGAGCTTGTTTATGGAAAAGTGCTTATTTCTGCATTTCAATGTTGTAACTTGCTGAAAACAGTCTACAGTGTTTCATAACATCTCGAATAAACATAACAAAAACATTTTTTATCCAGAGTGCTTCAAACATGATTTAGAGCTTGTTTATGGAAAAGTGCTTATTTCTGCATTTCAATGTTGCAACTTGCTGAAAACTGTCCACGGCGTTCATTTCATCTCAACCTAGACACAGCACAGCAAAAATTGGATATCCAGAGTGCATCAAACATGATTTAGAGCTTGTTTATGGAAAAGTGCTTATTTCTGCATTTCAATGTTGCAACTTGCTGAAAACTGTCCACGGCGTTCATTTCATCTCAACCTAGACACAGCACAGCAAAAATTGGATATCCAGAGTGCATCAAACATGATTTAGAGCTTGTTTATGGAAAAGTGCTTATTTCTGCATTTCAATGTTGTAACTTGCTGAAAACAGTCTACAGTGTTTCATAACATCTCGAATAAACATAACAAAAACATTTTTTATCCAGAGTGCTTCAAACATGATTTAGAGCTTGTTTATGGAAAAGTGCTTATTTCTGCATTTCAATGTTGCAACTTGCTGAAAACTGTCCACGGTGTTCATTTCATCTCAACTAGACACAGCACAGCAAAAATTGGATATCCAGAGTGCATCAAACATGATTTAGAGCTTGTTTATGGAAAAGTGCTTATTTCTGCATTTCAATGTTGCAACTTGCTGAAAACTGTCCACGGCGTTCATTTCATCTCAACCTAGACACAGCACAGCAAAAATTGGATATCCAGAGTGCATCAAACATGATTTAGAGCTTGTTTATGGAAAAGTGCTTATTTCTGCATTTCAATGTTGTAACTTGCTGAAAACAGTCTACAGTGTTTTCATAACATCTCGAATAAACATAACAAAAACATTTTTTTATCCAGAGTGCTTCAAACATGATTTAGAGCTTGTTTATGGAAAAGTGCTTATTTCTGCATTTCAATGTTGCAACTTGCTGAAAACTGTCCACGGCGTTCATTTCATCTCAACCTAGACACAGCACAGCAAAAATTGGATATCCAGAGTGCATCAAACATGATTTAGAGCTTGTTTATGGAAAAGTGCTTATTTCTGCATTTCAATGTTGTAACTTGCTGAAAACAGTCTACAGTGTTTTCATAACATCTCGAATAAACATAACAAAAACATTTTTTATCCAGAGTGCTTCAAACATGATTTAGAGCTTGTTTATGGAAAAGTGCTTATTTCTGCATTTCAATGTTGCAACTTGCTGAAAACTGTCCACGGCGTTCATTTCATCTCAACCTAGACACAGCACAGCAAAAATTGGATATCCAGAGTGCATCAAACATGATTTAGAGCTTGTTTATGGAAAAGTGCTTATTTCTGCATTTCAATGTTGTAACTTGCTGAAAACAGTCTACAGTGTTTTCATAACATCTCGAATAAACATAACAAAAACATTTTTTTATCCAGAGTGCTTCAAACATGATTTAGAGCTTGTTTATGGAAAAGTGCTTATTTCTGCATTTCAATGTTGCAACTTGCTGAAAACTGTCCACGGCGTTCATTTCATCTCAACCTAGACACAGCACAGCAAAAATTGGATATCCAGAGTGCATCAAACATGATTTAGAGCTTGTTTATGGAAAAGTGCTTATTTCTGCATTTCAATGTTGTAACTTGCTGAAAACAGTCTACAGTGTTTTCATAACATCTCGAATAAACATAACAAAAACATTTTTTATCCAGAGTGCTTCAAACATGATTTAGAGCTTGTTTATGGAAAAGTGCTTATTTCTGCATTTCAATGTTGCAACTTGCTGAAAACTGTCCACGGCGTTCATTTCATCTCAACCTAGACACAGCACAGCAAAAATTGGATATCCAGAGTGCATCAAACATGATTTAGAGCTTGTTTATGGAAAAGTGCTTATTTCTGCATTTCAATGTTGCAACTTGCTGAAAACTGTCCACGGCGTTCATTTCATCTCAACCTAGACACAGCACAGCAAAAATTGGATATCCAGAGTGCATCAAACATGATTTAGAGCTTGTTTATGGAAAAGTGCTTATTTCTGCATTTCAATGTTGTAACTTGCTGAAAACAGTCTACAGTGTTTTCATAACATCTCGAATAAACATAACAAAAACATTTTTTTATCCAGAGTGCTTCAAACATGATTTAGAGCTTGTTTATGGAAAAGTGCTTATTTCTGCATTTCAATGTTGCAACTTGCTGAAAACGGTCCACGGTGTTCATTTCATCTCAACCTAGACACAGCACAGCAAAAATTGGATATCCAGAGTGCTTCAAACATGATTTAGAGCTTGTTTATGGAAAAGTGCTTATTTCTGCATTTCAATGTTGCAACTTGCTGAAAACGGTCCACGGTGTTCATTTCATCTCAACCTAGACACAGCACAGCAAAAATTGGATATCCAGAGTGCTTCAAACATGATTTAGAGCTTGTTTATGGAAAAGTGCTTATTTCTGCAGTTCAATGTTGCAACTTGCTGAAAACTGTCCACGGCGTTCATTTCATCTCAAGCTAGACACAGCACAGCAAAAATTGGATATCCAGAGTGCATCAAAACATGATTTAGAGCTTGTTTATGGAAAAGTGCTTATTTCTGCATTTCAATGTTGTAACTTGCTGAAAACAGTCTACAGTGTTTTCATAACATCTCGAATAAACATAACAAAAACATTTTTTATCCAGAGTGCTTCAAACATGATTTAGAGCTTGTTTATGGAAAAGTGCTTATTTCTGCATTTCAATGTTGCAACTTGCTGAAAACTGTCCACGGCGTTCATTTCATCTCAACCTAGACACAGCACAGCAAAAATTGGATATCCAGAGTGCATCAAAACATGATTTAGAGCTTGTTTATGGAAAAGTGCTTATTTCTGCATTTCAATGTTGTAACTTGCTGAAAACAGTCTACAGTGTTTTCATAACATCTCGAATAAACATAACAAAAACATTTTTTTATCCAGAGTGCTTCAAACATGATTTAGAGCTTGTTTATGGAAAAGTGCTTATTTCTGCATTTCAATGTTGCAACTTGCTGAAAACTGTCCACGGCGTTCATTTCATCTCAAGCTAGACACAGCACAGCAAAAATTGGATATCCAGAGTGCATCAAAACATGATTTAGAGCTTGTTTATGGAAAAGTGCTTATTTCTGCATTTCAATGTTGCAACTTGCTGAAAACTGTCCACGGCGTTCATTTCATCTCAAGCTAGACACAGCACAGCAAAAATTGGATATCCAGAGTGCATCAAAACATGATTTAGAGCTTGTTTATGGAAAAGTGCTTATTTCTGCATTTCAATGTTGTAACTTGCTGAAAACAGTCTACAGTGTTTTCATAACATCTCGAATAAACATAACAAAAACATTTTTTTATCCAGAGTGCTTCAAACATGATTTAGAGCTTGTTTATGGAAAAGTGCTTATTTCTGCATTTCAATGTTGCAACTTGCTGAAAACTGTCCACGGCGTTCATTTCATCTCAAGCTAGACACAGCACAGCAAAAATTGGATATCCAGAGTGCATCAAAACATGATTTAGAGCTTGTTTATGGAAAAGTGCTTATTTCTGCATTTCAATGTTGTAACTTGCTGAAAACAGTCTACAGTGTTTTCATAACATCTCGAATAAACATAACAAAAACATTTTTTTATCCAGAGTGCTTCAAACATGATTTAGAGCTTGTTTATGGAAAAGTGCTTATTTCTGCATTTCAATGTTGCAACTTGCTGAAAACTGTCCACGGTGTTCATTTCATCTCAACCTAGACACAGCACAGCAAAATTGGATATCCAGAGTGCATCAAAACATGATTTAGAGCTTGTTTATGGAAAAGTGCTTATTTCTGCATTTCAATGTTGTAACTTGCTGAAAACAGTCTACAGTGTTTTCATAACATCTCGAATAAACATAACAAAAACATTTTTTTATCCAGAGTGCTTCAAACATGATTTAGAGCTTGTTTATGGAAAAGTGCTTATTTCTGCATTTCAATGTTGCAACTTGCTGAAAACTGTCCACGGCGTTCATTTCATCTCAACCTAGACACAGCACAGCAAAAATTGGATATCCAGAGTGCATCAAAACATGATTTAGAGCTTGTTTATGGAAAAGTGCTTATTTCTGCATTTCAATGTTGCAACTTGCTGAAAACTGTCCACGGCGTTCATTTCATCTCAACCTAGACACAGCACAGCAAAAATTGGATATCCAGAGTGCATCAAACATGATTTAGAGCTTGTTTATGGAAAAGTGCTTATTTCTGCATTTCAATGTTGTAACTTGCTGAAAACAGTCTACAGTGTTTTCATAACATCTCGAATAAACATAACAAAAACATTTTTTTATCCAGAGTGCTTCAAACATGATTTAGAGCTTGTTTATGGAAAAGTGCTTATTTCTGCATTTCAATGTTGCAACTTGCTGAAAACTGTCCACGGCGTTCATTTCATCTCAACCTAGACACAGCACAGCAAAAATTGGATATCCAGAGTGCATCAAACATGATTTAGAGCTTGTTTATGGAAAAGTGCTTATTTCTGCATTTCAATGTTGTAACTTGCTGAAAACAGTCTACAGTGTTTTCATAACATCTCGAATAAACATAACAAAACATTTTTTTATCCAGAGTGCTTCAAACATGATTTAGAGCTTGTTTATGGAAAAGTGCTTATTTCTGCATTTCAATGTTGCAACTTGCTGAAAACTGTCCACGGCGTTCATTTCATCTCAACCTAGACACAGCACAGCAAAAATTGGATATCCAGAGTGCATCAAACATGATTTAGAGCTTGTTTATGGAAAAGTGCTTATTTCTGCATTTCAATGTTGTAACTTGCTGAAAACAGTCTACAGTGTTTTCATAACATCTCGAATAAACATAACAAAAACATTTTTTTATCCAGAGTGCTTCAAACATGATTTAGAGCTTGTTTATGGAAAAGTGCTTATTTCTGCATTTCAATGTTGCAACTTGCTGAAAACTGTCCACGGCGTTCATTTCATCTCAACCTAGACACAGCACAGCAAAAATTGGATATCCAGAGTGCATCAAACATGATTTAGAGCTTGTTTATGGAAAAGTGCTTATTTCTGCATTTCAATGTTGTAACTTGCTGAAAACAGTCTACAGTGTTTTCATAACATCTCGAATAAACATAACAAAAACATTTTTTTATCCAGAGTGCTTCAAACATGATTTAGAGCTTGTTTATGGAAAAGTGCTTATTTCTGCATTTCAATGTTGCAACTTGCTGAAAACTGTCCACGGCGTTCATTTCATCTCAACCTAGACACAGCACAGCAAAAATTGGATATCCAGAGTGCATCAAACATGATTTAGAGCTTGTTTATGGAAAAGTGCTTATTTCTGCATTTCAATGTTGTAACTTGCTGAAAACAGTCTACAGTGTTTTCATAACATCTCGAATAAACATACAAAAAAATTTTTTTATCCAGAGTGCTTCAAACATGATTTAGAGCTTGTTTATGGAAAAGTGCTTATTTCTGCATTTCAATGTTGCAACTTGCTGAAAACTGTCCACGGCGTTCATTTCATCTCAACCTAGACACAGCACAGCAAAAATTGGATATCCAGAGTGCATCAAACATGATTTAGAGCTTGTTTATGGAAAAGTGCTTATTTCTGCATTTCAATGTTGTAACTTGCTGAAAACAGTCTACAGTGTTTTCATAACATCTCGAATAAACATAACAAAAACATTTTTTATCCAGAGTGCTTCAAACATGATTTAGAGCTTGTTTATGGAAAAGTGCTTATTTCTGCATTTCAATGTTGCAACTTGCTGAAAACTGTCCACGGCGTTCATTTCATCTCAACCTAGACACAGCACAGCAAAAATTGGATATCCAGAGTGCATCAAACATGATTTAGAGCTTGTTTATGGAAAAGTGCTTATTTCTGCATTTCAATGTTGCAACTTGCTGAAAACTGTCCACGGCGTTCATTTCATCTCAACCTAGACACAGCACAGCAAAAATTGGATATCCAGAGTGCATCAAACATGATTTAGAGCTTGTTTATGGAAAAGTGCTTATTTCTGCATTTCAATGTTGTAACTTGCTGAAAACAGTCTACAGTGTTTTCATAACATCTCGAATAAACATAACAAAAACATTTTTTTATCCAGAGTGCTTCAAACATGATTTAGAGCTTGTTTATGGAAAAGTGCTTATTTCTGCATTTCAATGTTGCAACTTGCTGAAAACTGTCCACGGCGTTCATTTCATCTCAACCTAGACACAGCACAGCAAAAATTGGATATCCAGAGTGCATCAAACATGATTTAGAGCTTGTTTATGGAAAAGTGCTTATTTCTGCATTTCAATGTTGTAACTTGCTGAAAACAGTCTACAGTGTTTTCATAACATCTCGAATAAACATAACAAAAACATTTTTTATCCAGAGTGCTTCAAACATGATTTAGAGCTTGTTTATGGAAAAGTGCTTATTTCTGCATTTCAATGTTGCAACTTGCTGAAAACTGTCCACGGCGTTCATTTCATCTCAACCTAGACACAGCACAGCAAAAATTGGACATCCAGAGTGCATCAAACATGATTTAGAGCTTGTTTATGGAAAAAGTGCTTATTTCTGCATTTCAATGTTGTAACTTGCTGAAAACAGTCTACAGTGTTTTCATAACATCTCGAATAAACATAACAAAAACATTTTTTTATCCAGAGTGCTTCAAACATGATTTAGAGCTTGTTTATGGAAAAGTGCTTATTTCTGCATTTCAATGTTGCAAACTTGCTGAAAACTGTCCACGGCGTTCATTTTCATCTCAACCTAGACACAGCACAGCAAAAATTGGACATCCAGAGTGCATCAAACATGATTTAGAGCTTGTTTATGGAAAAGTGCTTATTTCTGCATTTCAATGTTGTAACTTGCTGAAAACAGTCTACAGTGTTTTCATAACATCTCGAATAAACATAACAAAACATTTTTTTATCCAGAGTGCTTCAAACATGATTTAGAGCTTGTTATGGAAAAGTGCTTATTTCTGCATTTCAATGTTGCAACTTGCTGAAACTGTTCCACGGCGTTCATTCATCTCAACCTAGACACGCAAGCAAAAATTGGATATCCTGAGTGCATCAAACATGATTTAGAGCTTGTTTATGGAAAAGTGCTTATTTCTGCATTTCAATGTTGCAACTTGCTGAAAACTGTCCACAGGCGTTCATTTCATCTCAACCTAGACACAGCACAGCAAAATTGGATATCCAGAGTGCATTCAAACATGATTTAGAGCTTGTTTATGGAAAAGTGCTTATTTCTGCATTTCAATGTTGTAACTTGCTGAAACAGTCTACAGTGTTTTCATAACATCTCGAATAAACATAACAAAAACATTTTTTTATCCAGAGTGCTTCAAACATGATTTAGAGCTTGTTTATGGAAGTGCTTATTTCTGCATTTCAAGTTGCAACTTGCTGAAAACTGTCCACGGCGTCATATTCATCTCAACCTAGACACAGCACAGGCAAAAATTGGATATCAGAGTGCATCAAACATGATTTAGAGCTTGTTTATGGAAAAGTGCTTATTTCTGCATTTCAATGTTGCAACTTGCTGAAAACTGTCCACGGTGTTCATTTCATCTCAAGCTAGACACAGCACAGCAAAAATTGGATATCCAGAGTGCATCAAACATGATTTAGAGCTTGTTTATGGAAAAGTGCTTATTTCTGCATTTCAATGTTGCAACTTGCTGAAAACTGTCTACAGTGTTTTTCATCAACAATCTCGATACATAACAAAAACTTTTTTATATCCAGAGTGCTTCAAACATGATTTAGAGCTTGTTTATGGAAAAGTGCTTATTTCTGCATTTCAATGTTGTAACTTGCTGAAAACAGTCTACAGTGTTTTCATAACATCTCGAATAAACATAACAAAAACATTTTTTTATCCAGAGTGCTTCAAACATGATTTAGAGCTTGTTTATGGAAAAGTGCTTATTTCTGCATTTCAATGTTGCAACTTGCTGAAAACTGTCCACGGCGTTCATTTCATCTCAACCTAGACACAGCACAGCAAAATTGGATATCCAGAGTGCATCAAACATGATTTAGAGCTTGTTTATGGAAAAGTGCTTATTTCTGCATTTCAATGTTGTAACTTGCTGAAAACAGTCTACAGTGTTTTCATAACATCTCGAATAAACATAACAAAAACATTTTTTTATCCAGAGTGCTTCAAACATGATTTAGAGCTTGTTTATGGAAAAGTGCTTATTTCTGCATTTCAATGTTGCAACTTGCTGAAAACTGTCCACGGTGTTCATTTCATCTCAACCTAGACACAGCACAGCAAAAATTGGATATCCAGAGTGCATCAAACATGATTTAGAGCTTGTTTATGGAAAAGTGCTTATTTCTGCATTTCAATGTTGTAACTTGCTGAAAACAGTCTACAGTGTTTTCATAACATCTCGAATAAACATAACAAAAACATTTTTTTATCCAGAGTGCTTCAAACATGATTTAGAGCTTGTTTATGGAAAAGTGCTTAGTTCTGCATTTCAATGTTGCAACTTGCTGAAAACTGTCCACGGCGTTCATTTCATCTCAACCTGTCTCTTATACACATCTAGATGTGTATAAGAGACAGCAGCACAGCAAAAATTGGATATCCAGAGTGCATCAAACATGATTTAGAGCTTGTTTATGGAAAAGTGCTTATTTTCTGCATTTCAATGTTGTAACTTGCTGACAACAGTCTACAGTGTTTTCATAACATCTCGAATAAACATAACAAAAACATTTTTTTATCCAGAGTGCTTCAAACATGATTTAGAGCTTGTTTATGGAAAAGTGCTTATTTCTGCATTTCATGTTGCAACTTGCTGAAAACTGTCCACAGGCGTTCATTTCATCTCAACCTAGACACAGCACAGCAAAAATTGGATATCCAGAGTGCATCAAAACATGATTAGAGCTTGTTTATGGAAAAGTGCTTATTTCTGCATTTCAATGTTTGCAACTTGCTGAAAACTGTCCACTGGCGTTCATTTCATCTCAACCTAGACACAGCACAGCAAAAATTGGATATCCAGAGTGCATCAAACATGATTTAGAGCTTGTTTATGGAAAAGTGCTTATTTCTGCCATTTCAATGTTGTAACTTGCTGAAAAACAGTCTACAGTGTTTTCATAACATCTCGAATAAACATAACAAAACATTTTTATATCAGAGTGCTTCAAACATGTTTTAGAGCTTGTTTATGGAAAAGTGCTTATTTCTGCATTTCAATGTTGCAACTTGCTGAAAACTGTCCACGGCGTTCATTTCATCTCAACGTAGACACAGCACAGCAAAATTGATATCCAGAGTGCATCAAACATGATTTAGAGCTTTGTTTATGGAAAAGTGCTTATTTCTGCATTTCAATGTTGTAACTTGCTGAAAACAGTCTACAGTGTTTTCATAACATCTCGAATAAACATAACAAAAACATTTTTTTATCCAGAGTGCTTCAAACATGATTTAGAGCTTGTTTATGGAAAAGTGCTTATTTCTGCATTTCAATGTTGCAACTTGCTGAAAACTGTCCACGGCGTTCATTTCATCTCAAGCTAGACACAGCACAGCAAAATTGGATATCCAGAGTGCATCAAACATGATTTAGAGCTTGTTTATGGAAAAGTGCTTATTTCTGCATTTCAATGTTGTAACTTGCTGAAAACAGTCTACAGTGTTTTCATAACATCTCGAATAAACATAACAAAAACATTTTTTTATCCAGAGTGCTTCAAACATGATTTAGAGCTTGTTTATGGAAAAGTGCTTATTTCTGCATTTCAATGTTGCAACTTGCTGAAAACTGTCCACGGTGTTCATTTCATCTCAACCTAGACACAGCACAGCAAAATTGGATATCCAGAGTGCATCAAACATGATTTAGAGCTTGTTTATGGAAAAGTGCTTATTTCTGCATTTCAATGTTGCAACTTGCTGAAAACTGTCCACGGCGTTCATTTCATCTCAAGCTAGACACAGCACAGCAAAAATTGGACATCCAGAGTGCATCAAACATGATTTAGAGCTTGTTTATGGAAAAGTGCTTATTTCTGCATTTCAATGTTGTAACTTGCTGAAAACAGTCTACAGTGTTTTCATAACATCTCGAATAAACATAACAAAACATTTTTTTATCCAGAGTGCTTCAAACATGATTTAGAGCTTGTTTATGGAAAAGTGCTTATTTCTGCATTTCAATGTTGCAACTTGCTGAAAACTGTCCACGGCGTTCATTTCATCTCAACCTAGACACAGCACAGCAAAAATTGGATATCCAGAGTGCATCAAACATGATTTAGAGCTTGTTTATGGAAAAGTGCTTATTTCTGCATTTCAATGTTGTAACTTGCTGAAAACAGTCTACAGTGTTTTCATAACATCTCGAATAAACATAACAAAAACATTTTTTTATCCAGAGTGCTTCAAACATGATTTAGAGCTTGTTTATGGAAAAGTGCTTATTTCTGCATTTCAATGTTGCAACTTGCTGAAAACTGTCCACGGCGTTCATTTCATCTCAACCTAGACACAGCACAGCAAAAATTGGATATCCAGAGTGCATCAAACATGATTTAGAGCTTGTTTATGGAAAAGTGCTTATTTCTGCATTTCAATGTTGTAACTTGCTGAAAACAGTCTACAGTGTTTTCATAACATCTCGAATAACATAACAAAAATTTTTTTATCCAGAGTGCTTCAAACATGATTTAGAGCTTGTTTATGGAAAAGTGCTTATTTCTGCATTTCAATGTTGCAACTTGCTGAAAACTGTCCACGGTGTTCATTTCATCTCACCTAGACACAGCACAGCAAAAATTGGATATCCAGAGTGCATCAAACATGATTTAGAGCTTGTTTATGGAAAAGTGCTTATTTCTGCATTTCAATGTTGCAACTTGCTGAAAACTGTCCACGGCGTTCATTTCATCTCAACTAGACACAGCACAGCAAAAATTGGATATCCAGAGTGCATCAAACATGATTTAGAGCTTGTTTATGGAAAAGTGCTTATTTCTGCATTTCAATGTTGTAACTTGCTGAAAACAGTCTACAGTGTTTTCATAACATCTCGAATAAACATAACAAAAATTTTTTATCCAGAGTGCTTCAAACATGATTTAGAGCTTGTTTATGGAAAAGTGCTTATTTCTGCATTTCAATGTTGCAACTTGCTGAAAACTGTCCACGGCGTTCATTTCATCTCAACCTAGACACAGCACAGCAAAAATTGGATATCCAGAGTGCATCAAACATGATTTAGAGCTTGTTTATGGAAAAGTGCTTATTTCTGCATTTCAATGTTGTAACTTGCTGAAAACAGTCTACAGTGTTTTCATAACATCTCGAATAAACATAACAAAAACATTTTTTTATCCAGAGTGCTTCAAACATGATTTAGAGCTTGTTTATGGAAAAGTGCTTATTTCTGCATTTCAATGTTGCAACTTGCTGAAAACTGTCCACGGTGTTCATTTCATCTCAACCTAGACACAGCACAGCAAAAATTGGATATCCAGAGTGCATCAAACATGATTTAGAGCTTGTTTATGGAAAAGTGCTTATTTCTGCATTTCAATGTTGTAACTTGCTGAAAACAGTCTACAGTGTTTTCATAACATCTCGAATAAACATAACAAAACATTTTTTATCCAGAGTGCTTCAAACATGATTTAGAGCTTGTTTATGGAAAAGTGCTTATTTCTGCATTTCAATGTTGCAACTTGCTGAAAACTGTCCACGGCGTTCATTTCATCTCAACCTAGACACAGCACAGCAAAAATTGGATATCCAGAGTGCATCAAACATGATTTAGAGCTTGTTTATGGAAAAGTGCTTATTTCTGCATTTCAATGTTGTAACTTGCTGAAAACAGTCTACAGTGTTTTCATAACATCTCGAATAAACATAACAAAAACATTTTTTATCCAGAGTGCTTCAAACATGATTTAGAGCTTGTTTATGGAAAAGTGCTTATTTCTGCATTTCAATGTTGCAACTTGCTGAAAACTGTCCACGGTGTTCATTTCATCTCAACCTAGACACAGCACAGCAAAAATTGGATATCCAGAGTGCATCAAACATGATTTAGAGCTTGTTTATGGAAAAGTGCTTATTTCTGCATTTCAATGTTGCAACTTGCTGAAAACTGTCCACGGGTTCATTTCATCTCAACTAGACACAGCACAGCAAAAATTGGATATCCAGAGTGCATCAAACATGATTTAGAGCTTGTTTATGGAAAAGTGCTTATTTCTGCATTT
>NW_022262083.1:0-23338 GCF_002021735.2 Oncorhynchus kisutch | reverse complement strand
TCAAACATGATTTAGAGCTTGTTTATGGAAAAGTGCTTATTTCTGCATTTCAATGTTGCAACTTGCTGAAAACTGTCCACGGCGTTCATTTCATCTCAACCTAGAACAGCACAGCAAAAATTGGATATCCAGAGTGCTTCAAACATGATTTAGAGCTTGTTTATGGAAAAGTGCTTATTTCTGCATTTCAATGTTGTAACTTGCTGAAAACAGTCTACAGTGTTTTTCATAACATCTCGAATAAACATAACAAAACATTTTTTATCCAGAGTGCTTCAAACATGATTTAGAGCTTGTTTATGGAAAAGTGCTTATTTCTGCATTTCAATGTTGCAACTTGCTGAAAACTGTCCACGGCGTTCATTTCATCTCAACCTAGACACAGCACAGCAAAAATTGGATATCCAGAGTGCATCAAACATGATTTAGAGCTTGTTTATGGAAAAGTGCTTATTTCTGCATTTCAATGTTGCAACTTGCTGAAAACTGTCCACGGTGTTCATTTCATCTCAACTAGACACAGCACAGCAAAAATTGGATATCCAGAGTGCTTCAAACATGATTTAGAGCTTGTTTATGGAAAAGTGCTTATTTCTGCATTTCAATGTTGCAACTTGCTGAAAACTGTCCACGGCGTTTCATTTCATCTCAACCTAGACACAGCACAGCAAAAATTGGATATCCAGAGTGCATCAAACATGATTTAGAGCTTGTTTATGGAAAAGTGCTTATTTCTGCATTTCAAGTTGCAAACTTGCTGAAAACTGTCCACGGCGTTCATTTCATCTCAACCTAGACACAGCACAGCAAAAATTGGATATCCAGAGTGCATCAAACATGATTTAGAGCTTGTTTAATGGAAAAGTGCTTATTGTCTCTGCATTTCAATGTTGTAACTTGCTGAAAACGTCCTACAGTGTTTTCATAACTCTCGAATAAACATAACAAAAACATTTTTTATCCTAGAGTGCTTCAAACATGATTTAGAGCTTGTTATGGAAAAGTGCTTATTTCTGCATTTCAATGTTGCAACTTGCTGAAAACTGTCCACGGCGTTCATTTCATCTCAACCTAGACACAGCACAGCAAAATTGGATATCCAGAGTGCATCAAACATGATTTAGAGCTTGTTTATGGAAAAGTGCTTATTCTGCATTTCAAGTTGCAACTTGCTGAAAACTGTCCACAGGCGTTCATTTCATCTCAACCTAGACACAGCACAGCAAAAATTGGATATCCTGAGTGCATCAAACATATTAGAGCTTGGTTTATGGAAAAGTGCTTATTTCTGCATTTCAATGTTGCAACTTGCTGAAAAAACTGTCCACGGCGTTCATTTCATCTCAACTAGAACACAGCACAGCAAAAATTGGATATCCAGAGTGCATCAAACATGATTTAGAGCTTGTTTATTGGAAAAGTGGCTTATTTCTGCATTTCAATGTTTGTAACTTGCTGAAACAAGTCTACGTGTGTTTCATAACACATCTCGAATAAACATAACAAAAACATTTTTTATCCAGAGTGCTTCAAACATGATTTAGAGCTTGTTTATGGAAAAGTGGCTTATTTCTGCATTTCAATGTTGCAACTTGCTGAAAACTGTCCACGGGCGTTCATTTCATCTCAACCTAGACACAGCACAGCAAAATATTGGATATCCAGAGTGCATCAAACATGATTTAGAGCTTGTTTATGGAAAAGTGCTTATTTCTGCATTTCAATGTTGTAACATTGCTGAAAAACAGTCCTACAGTGTTTTCCATAACATCTCGAATAAACATAACAAAACATTTTTTTTATCCAGAGTGCTTCAAACCATGATTTAGAGCTTGTTTATGGAAAAGTGCTTATTTCTGCATTTCAATGTTGCAACTTGCTGAAAACTGTCCACGGCGTTCATTTCATCTCAACCTAGACACAGCAACAGCAAAAATTGGATATCCAGAGTGCTTCAAACATGATTATAGAGCTTGTTTATGGAAAAGTGCTTATTTTCTGCATTTCAATGTTGCAACATTGCTGAAAACTGTCCACGGCGTTCATTTCATCTCAACCTAGACACAGCACAGCAAAAATTGGATATCCAGAGTGCTTCAAACATGATTTAGAGCTTGTTTATGGAAAAGTGTCTTATTTCTGCATTTCAATGTTGTAACTTGCTGAAAACAGTCTACAGTGTTTTCATAACATCTCGAATAAACATAACAAAAACATTTTTTATCTAGAGTGCTTCAAACATGATTTAGAGCTTGTTTATGGAAAAGTGCTTATTTCTGCATTTCAAGTTGCAACTTGCTGAAAACTGTCCACGGCGTTCATTTCATCTCAACCTAGACACAGCACAGCAAAAATTGGATATCCAGAGTGCATCAAACATGATTTAGAGCTTGTTTATTGGAAAAGTGCTTATTTCTGCATTTCAATGTTGCAACTTGCTGAAAACTGTCCACGGCGTTCATTTCATCTCAACCTAGACACAGCACAGCAAAAATTGGATATCCAGAGTGCTTCAAACATGATTTAGAGCTTGTTTATGGAAAAGTGCTTATTTCTGCATTTCAATGTTGCAACTTGCTGAAAACTGTCCACGGCGTTCATTTCATCTCAACCTAGACACAGCACAGCAAAAATTGGATATCCAGAGTGCTTCAAACATGATTTAGAGCTTGTTTATGGAAAAGTGCTTATTTCTGCATTTCAATGTTGTAACTTGCTGAAAACAGTCTACAGTGTTTTCATAACATCTCGAATAAACATAACAAAAACATTTTTTTATCCAGAGTGCTTCAAACATGATTTAGAGCTTGTTTATGGAAAAGTGCTTATTTCTGCATTTCAATGTTGCAACTTGCTGAAAACTGTCCACGGCGTTCATTTCATCTCAACCTAGACACAGCACAGCAAAAATTGGATATCCAGAGTGCATCAAACATGATTTAGAGCTTGTTTATGGAAAAGTGCTTATTCTGCATTTCAATGTTGTAACTTGCTGAAAACAGTCTACAGTGTTTCAATAACATCTCGAATAAACATAACAAAACATTTTTTATCCAGAGTGCTTCAAACATGATTTAGAGCTTGTTTATGGAAAAGTGCTTATTTCTGCATTTCAATGTTGCAACTTGCTGAAAACTGTCCACGGCGTTCATTTCATCTCAACCTAGACACAGCACAGCAAAAATTGGATATCCAGAGTGCATCAAACATGATTTAGAGCTTGTTATGGAAAAGTGCTTATTTCTGCATTTCAATGTTGCAACTTGCTGAAAACAGTCTACAGTGTTTTCATAACATCTCGAATAAACATAACAAAAACATTTTTTATCCAGAGTGCTTCAAACATGATTTAGAGCTTGTTTATGGAAAAGTGCTTATTTCTGCATTTCAATGTTGCAACTTGCTGAAAACTGTCCACGGCGTTCATTTCATCTCAACCTAGACACAGCACAGCAAAAATTGGATATCCAGAGTGCATCAAACATGATTTAGAGCTTGTTTATGGAAAAGTGCTTATTTCTGCATTTCAATGTTGTAACTTGCTGAAAACAGTCTACAGTGTTTTCATAACATCTCGAATAAACATAACAAAAACATTTTTTATCCAGAGTGCTTCAAACATGATTTAGAGCTTGTTTATGGAAAAGTGCTTATTTCTGCATTTCAAGTTGCAACTTGCTGAAAACTGTCCACGGCGTTCATTTCATCTCAACCTAGACACAGCACAGCAAAAATTGGATATCCAGAGTGCATCAAACATGATTTAGAGCTTGTTTATGGAAAAGTGCTTATTTCTGCATTTCAATGTTGCAACTTGCTGAAAACTGTCCACGGCGTTCATTTCATCTCAACCTAGACACAGCACAGCAAAAATTGGATATCCAGAGTGCATCAAACATGATTTAGAGCTTGTTTATGGAAAAGTGCTTATTTCTGCATTTCAATGTTGTAACTTGCTGAAAACAGTCTACAGTGTTTTCATAACATCTCGAATAAACATAACAAAAACATTTTTTATCCAGAGTGCTTCAAACATGATTTAGAGCTTGTTTATGGAAAAGTGCTTATTTCTGCATTTCAATGTTGCAACTTGCTGAAAACTGTCCACGGCGTTCATTTCATCTCAACCTAGACACAGCACAGCAAAAATTGGATATCCAGAGTGCATCAAACATGATTTAGAGCTTGTTTATGGAAAAGTGCTTATTTCTGCATTTCAATGTTGCAACTTGCTGAAAACTGTCCACGGCGTTATTTCATAACATCTCGAATAAACATAACAAAAACATTTTTTTATCCAGAGTGCTTCAAACATGATTTAGAGCTTGTTTATGGAAAAGTGCTTATTTCTGCATTTCAAGTTGCAACTTGCTGAAAACTGTCCACGGCGTTCATTTCATCTCAACCTAGACACAGCACAGCAAAAATTGGATATCCAGAGTGCATCAAACATGATTTAGAGCTTGTTTATGGAAAAGTGCTTATTTCTGCATTTCAATGTTGCAACTTGCTGAAAACTGTCCACGGCGTTCATTTCATCTCAACCTAGACACAGCACAGCAAAAATTGGATATCCAGAGTGCATCAAACATGATTTAGAGCTTGTTTATGGAAAAGTGCTTATTTCTGCATTTCAATGTTGTAACTTGCTGAAAACAGTCTACAGTGTTTTCATAACATCTCGAATAAACATAACAAAAACATTTTTTTATCCAGAGTGCTTCAAACATGATTTAGAGCTTGTTTATGGAAAAGTGCTTATTTCTGCATTTCAATGTTGCAACTTGCTGAAAACTGTCCACGGCGTTCATTTCATCTCAACCTAGACACAGCACAGCAAAAATTGGATATCCAGAGTGCATCAAACATGATTTAGAGCTTGTTTATGGAAAAGTGCTTATTTCTGCATTTCAATGTTGTAACTTGCTGAAAACAGTCTACAGTGTTTCATAACATCTCGAATAAACATAACAAAAACATTTTTATCCAGAGTGCTTCAAACATGATTTAGAGCTTGTTTATGGAAAAGTGCTTATTTCTGCATTTCAATGTTGCAACTTGCTGAAAACTGTCCACGGCGTTCATTTCATCTCAACCTAGACACAGCACAGCAAAAATTGGATATCCAGAGTGCATCAAACATGATTTAGAGCTTGTTTATGGAAAAGTGCTTATTTCTGCATTTCAATGTTGCAACTTGCTGAAAACTGTCCACGGCGTTCATTTCATCTCAACCTAGACACAGCACAGCAAAAATTGGATATCCAGAGTGCTTCAAACATGATTTAGAGCTTGTTTATGGAAAAGTGCTTATTTCTGCATTTCAATGTTGTAACTTGCTGAAAACAGTCTACAGTGTTTTCATAACATCTCGAATAAACATAACAAAAACATTTTTTTATCCAGAGTGCTTCAAACATGATTTAGAGCTTGTTTATGGAAAAGTGCTTATTTCTGCATTTCAATGTTGCAACTTGCTGAAAACTGTCCACGGCGTTCATTTCATCTCAACCTAGACACAGCACAGCAAAAATTGGATATCCAGAGTGCATCAAACATGATTTAGAGCTTGTTTATGGAAAAGTGCTTATTTCTGCATTTCAATGTTGCAACTTGCTGAAAACTGTCCACGGCGTTCATTTCATCTCAACCTAGACACAGCACAGCAAAAATTGGATATCCAGAGTGCATCAAACATGATTTAGAGCTTGTTTATGGAAAAGTGCTTATTTCTGCATTTCAATGTTGCAACTTGCTGAAAACTGTCCACGGCGTTCATTTCATCTCAACCTAGACACAGCACAGCAAAAATTGGATATCCAGAGTGCATTCAAACATGATTTAGAGCTTGTTTATGGAAAAGTGCTTATTTCTGCATTTCAATGTTGTAACTTGCTGAAAACAGTCTACAGTGTTTTCATAACATCTCGAATAAACATAACAAAAACATTTTTTTATCCAGAGTGCTTCAAACATGATTTAGAGCTTGTTTATGGAAAAGTGCTTATTTCTGCATTTCAATGTTGCAACTTGCTGAAAACTGTCCACGGCGTTCATTTCATCTCAACCTAGACACAGCACAGCAAAAATTGGATATCCAGAGTGCATCAAACATGATTTAGAGCTTGTTTATGGAAAAGTGCTTATTTCTGCATTTCAATGTTGCAACTTGCTGAAAACTGTCCACGGCGTTCATTTCATCTCAACCTAGACACAGCACAGCAAAAATTGGATATCCAGAGTGCATCAAACATGATTTAGAGCTTGTTTATGGAAAAGTGCTTATTTCTGCATTTCAATGTTGCAACTTGCTGAAAACTGTCCACGGCGTTCATTTCATCTCAACCTAGACACAGCACAGCAAAAATTGGATATCCAGAGTGCATCAAACATGATTTAGAGCTTGTTTATGGAAAAGTGCTTATTTCTGCATTTCAATGTTGTAACTTGCTGAAAACAGTCTACAGTGTTTCATAACATCTCGAATAAACATAACAAAAACATTTTTTATCCAGAGTGCTTCAAACATGATTTAGAGCTTGTTTATGGAAAAGTGCTTATTTCTGCATTTCAATGTTGCAACTTGCTGAAAACTGTCCACGGCGTTCATTTCATCTCAACCTAGACACAGCACAGCAAAAATTGGATATCCAGAGTGCATCAAACATGATTTAGAGCTTGTTTATGGAAAAGTGCTTATTTCTGCATTTCAATGTTGTAACTTGCTGAAAACAGTCTACAGTGTTTTCATAACATCTCGAATAAACATAACAAAAACATTTTTTATCCAGAGTGCTTCAAACATGATTTAGAGCTTGTTTATGGAAAAGTGCTTATTTCTGCATTTCAATGTTGCAACTTGCTGAAAACTGTCCACGGCGTTCATTTCATCTCAACCTAGACACAGCACAGCAAAAATTGGATATCCAGAGTGCATCAAACATGATTTAGAGCTTGTTTATGGAAAAGTGCTTATTTCTGCATTTCAATGTTGCAACTTGCTGAAAACTGTCCACGGCGTTCATTTCATCTCAACCTAGACACAGCACAGCAAAAATTGGATATCCAGAGTGCATCAAACATGATTTAGAGCTTGTTTATGGAAAAGTGCTTATTTCTGCATTTCAATGTTGTAACTTGCTGAAAACAGTCTACAGTGTTTTCATAACATCTCGAATAAACATAACAAAAACATTTTTTATCCAGAGTGCTTCAAACATGATTTAGAGCTTGTTTATGGAAAAGTGCTTATTTCTGCATTTCAATGTTGCAACTTGCTGAAAACTGTCCACGGCGTTCATTTCATCTCAACCTAGACACAGCACAGCAAAAATTGGATATCCAGAGTGCATCAAACATGATTTAGAGCTTGTTTATGGAAAAGTGCTTATTTCTGCATTTCAATGTTGCAACTTGCTGAAAACTGTCCACGGCGTTCATTCATCTCAACCTAGACACAGCACAGCAAAAATTGGATATCCAGAGTGCATTCAAACATGATTTAGAGCTTGTTTATGGAAAAGTGCTTATTTCTGCATTTCAATGTTGCAACTTGCTGAAAACTGTCCACGGCGTTCATTTCATCTCAACCTAGACACAGCACAGCAAAAATTGGATATCCAGAGTGCATCAAACATGATTTAGAGCTTGTTTATGGAAAAGTGCTTATTTCTGCATTTCAATGTTGCAACTTGCTGAAAACTGTCCACGGCGTTCATTTCATCTCAACCTAGACACAGCACAGCAAAAATTGGATATCCAGAGTGCATCAAACATGATTTAGAGCTTGTTTATGGAAAAGTGCTTATTTCTGCATTTCAATGTTGTAACTTGCTGAAAACAGTCTACAGTGTTTTCATAACATCTCGAATAAACATAACAAAAACATTTTTTTATCCAGAGTGCTTCAAACATGATTTAGAGCTTGTTTATGGAAAAGTGCTTATTTCTGCATTTCAATGTTGCAACTTGCTGAAAACTGTCCACGGCGTTCATTTCATCTCAACCTAGACACAGCACAGCAAAAATTGGATATCCAGAGTGCATCAAACATGATTTAGAGCTTGTTTATGGAAAAGTGCTTATTTCTGCATTTCAATGTTGCAACTTGCTGAAAACTGTCCACGGCGTTCATTTCATCTCAACCTAGACACAGCACAGCAAAAATTGGATATCCAGAGTGCATTCAAACATGATTTAGAGCTTGTTTATGGAAAAGTGCTTATTTCTGCATTTCAATGTTGTAACTTGCTGAAAACAGTCTACAGTGTTTTCATAACATCTCGAATAAACATAACAAAAACATTTTTTATCCAGAGTGCTTCAAACATGATTTAGAGCTTGTTTATGGAAAAGTGCTTATTTCTGCATTTCAATGTTGCAACTTGCTGAAAACTGTCCACGGCGTTCATTTCATCTCAACCTAGACACAGCACAGCAAAAATTGGATATCCAGAGTGCATCAAACATGATTTAGAGCTTGTTTATGGAAAAGTGCTTATTTCTGCATTTCAATGTTGCAACTTGCTGAAAACTGTCCACGGCGTTCATTTCATCTCAACCTAGACACAGCACAGCAAAAATTGGATATCCAGAGTGCATCAAACATGATTTAGAGCTTGTTTATGGAAAAGTGCTTATTTCTGCATTTCAATGTTGTAACTTGCTGAAAACAGTCTACAGTGTTTTCATAACATCTCGAATAAACATAACAAAAACATTTTTTTATCCAGAGTGCTTCAAACATGATTTAGAGCTTGTTTATGGAAAAGTGCTTATTTCTGCATTTCAATGTTGCAACTTGCTGAAAACTGTCCACGGCGTTCATTTCATCTCAACCTAGACACAGCACAGCAAAAATTGGATATCCAGAGTGCATCAAACATGATTTAGAGCTTGTTTATGGAAAAGTGCTTATTTCTGCATTTCAATGTTGTAACTTGCTGAAAACAGTCTACAGTGTTTCATTAACATCTCGAATAAACATAACAAAAACATTTTTTATCCAGAGTGCTTCAAACATGATTTAGAGCTTGTTTATGGAAAAGTGCTTATTTCTGCATTTCAATGTTGCAACTTGCTGAAAACTGTCCACGGCGTTCATTTCATCTCAACCTAGACACAGCACAGCAAAAATTGGATATCCAGAGTGCATCAAACATGATTTAGAGCTTGTTTATGGAAAAGTGCTTATTTCTGCATTTCAATGTTGTAACTTGCTGAAAACAGTCTACAGTGTTTTCATAACATCTCGAATAAACATAACAAAAACATTTTTTTATCCAGAGTGCTTCAAACATGATTTAGAGCTTGTTTATGGAAAAGTGCTTATTTCTGCATTTCAATGTTGCAACTTGCTGAAAACTGTCCACGGCGTTCATTTCATCTCAACCTAGACACAGCACAGCAAAAATTGGATATCCAGAGTGCATCAAACATGATTTAGAGCTTGTTTATGGAAAAGTGCTTATTTCTGCATTTCAATGTTGCAACTTGCTGAAAACTGTCCACGGCGTTCATTTCATCTCAACCTAGACACAGCACAGCAAAAATTGGATATCCAGAGTGCATCAAACATGATTTAGAGCTTGTTTATGGAAAAGTGCTTATTTCTGCATTTCAATGTTGCAACTTGCTGAAAACTGTCCACGGCGTTCATTTCATCTCAACCTAGACACAGCACAGCAAAAATTGGATATCCAGAGTGCATCAAACATGATTTAGAGCTTGTTTATGGAAAAGTGCTTATTTCTGCATTTCAATGTTGTAACTTGCTGAAAACAGTCTACAGTGTTTTCATAACATCTCGAATAAACATAACAAAAACATTTTTTTATCCAGAGTGCTTCAAACATGATTTAGAGCTTGTTTATGGAAAAGTGCTTATTTCTGCATTTCAATGTTGCAACTTGCTGAAAACTGTCCACGGCGTTCATTTCATCTCAACCTAGACACAGCACAGCAAAAATTGGATATCCAGAGTGCATCAAACATGATTTAGAGCTTGTTTATGGAAAAGTGCTTATTTCTGCATTTCAATGTTGCAACTTGCTGAAAACTGTCCACGGCGTTCATTTCATCTCAACCTAGACACAGCACAGCAAAAATTGGATATCCAGAGTGCATCAAACATGATTTAGAGCTTGTTTATGGAAAAGTGCTTATTTCTGCATTTCAATGTTGCAACTTGCTGAAAACTGTCCACGGCGTTCATTTCATCTCAACCTAGACACAGCACAGCAAAAATTGGATATCCAGAGTGCATTCAAACATGATTTAGAGCTTGTTTATGGAAAAGTGCTTATTTCTGCATTTCAATGTTGCAACTTGCTGAAAACAGTCTACAGTGTTTCATTAACATCTCGAACTAAACATAACAAAAACATTTTATATCCAGAGTGCTTCAAACATGATTTAGAGCTTGTTTATGGAAAAGTGCTTATTTCTGCATTTCAATGTTGCAACTTGCTGAAAACTGTCCACGGCGTTCATTTCATCTCAACCTAGACACAGCACAGCAAAAATTGGATATCCAGAGTGCATCAAACATGATTTAGAGCTTGTTTATGGAAAAGTGCTTATTTCTGCATTTCAATGTTGTAACTTGCTGAAAACAGTCTACAGTGTTTTCATAACATCTCGAATAAACATAACAAAAACATTTTTTTATCCAGAGTGCTTCAAACATGATTTAGAGCTTGTTTATGGAAAAGTGCTTATTTCTGCATTTCAATGTTGCAACTTGCTGAAAACTGTCCACGGCGTTCATTTCATCTCAACCTAGACACAGCACAGCAAAAATTGGATATCCAGAGTGCATCAAACATGATTTAGAGCTTGTTTATGGAAAAGTGCTTATTTCTGCATTTCAATGTTGCAACTTGCTGAAAACTGTCCACGGCGTTCATTTCATCTCAACCTAGACACAGCACAGCAAAAATTGGATATCCAGAGTGCATCAAACATGATTTAGAGCTTGTTTATGGAAAAGTGCTTATTTCTGCATTTCAATGTTGTAACTTGCTGAAAACAGTCTACAGTGTTTTCATAACATCTCGAATAAACATAACAAAAACATTTTTTTATCCAGAGTGCTTCAAACATGATTTAGAGCTTGTTTATGGAAAAGTGCTTATTTCTGCATTTCAATGTTGCAACTTGCTGAAAACTGTCCACGGCGTTCATTTCATCTCAACCTAGACACAGCACAGCAAAAATTGGATATCCAGAGTGCATCAAACATGATTTAGAGCTTGTTTATGGAAAAGTGCTTATTTCTGCATTTCAATGTTGTAACTTGCTGAAAACAGTCTACAGTGTTTTCATAACATCTCGAATAAACATAACAAAAACATTTTTTTATCTAGAGTGCTTCAAACATGATTTAGAGCTTGTTTATGGAAAAGTGCTTATTTCTGCATTTCAAGTTGCAACTTGCTGAAAACTGTCCACGGCGTTCATTTCATCTCAACCTAGACACAGCACAGCAAAAATTGGATATCCAGAGTGCATCAAACATGATTTAGAGCTTGTTTATGGAAAAGTGCTTATTTCTGCATTTCAATGTTGCAACTTGCTGAAAACTGTCCACGGCGTTCATTTCATCTCAACCTAGACACAGCACAGCAAAAATTGGATATCCAGAGTGCATCAAACATGATTTAGAGCTTGTTTATGGAAAAGTGCTTATTTCTGCATTTCAATGTTGTAACTTGCTGAAAACAGTCTACAGTGTTTTCATAACATCTCGAATAAACATAACAAAAACATTTTTTTATCCAGAGTGCTTCAAACATGATTTAGAGCTTGTTTATGGAAAAGTGCTTATTTCTGCATTTCAATGTTGCAACTTGCTGAAAACTGTCCACGGCGTTCATTTCATCTCAACCTAGACACAGCACAGCAAAAATTGGATATCCAGAGTGCATCAAACATGATTTAGAGCTTGTTTATGGAAAAGTGCTTATTTCTGCATTTCAATGTTGCAACTTGCTGAAAACTGTCCACGGCGTTCATTTCATCTCAACCTAGACACAGCACAGCAAAAATTGGATATCCAGAGTGCATCAAACATGATTTAGAGCTTGTTTATGGAAAAGTGCTTATTTCTGCATTTCAATGTTGCAACTTGCTGAAAACTGTCCACGGCGTTCATTTCATCTCAACCTAGACACAGCACAGCAAAAATTGGATATCCAGAGTGCATCAAACATGATTTAGAGCTTGTTTATGGAAAAGTGCTTATTTCTGCATTTCAATGTTGTAACTTGCTGAAAACAGTCTACAGTGTTTTCATAACATCTCGAATAAACATAACAAAAACATTTTTTTATCCAGAGTGCTTCAAACATGATTTAGAGCTTGTTTATGGAAAAGTGCTTATTTCTGCATTTCAATGTTGCAACTTGCTGAAAACTGTCCACGGCGTTCATTTCATCTCAACCTAGACACAGCACAGCAAAAATTGGATATCCAGAGTGCATCAAACATGATTTAGAGCTTGTTTATGGAAAAGTGCTTATTTCTGCATTTCAATGTTGCAACTTGCTGAAAACTGTCCACGGCGTTCATTTCATCTCAACCTAGACACAGCACAGCAAAAATTGGATATCCAGAGTGCTTCAAACATGATTTAGAGCTTGTTTATGGAAAAGTGCTTATTTCTGCATTTCAATGTTGTAACTTGCTGAAAACAGTCTACAGTGTTTTCATAACATCTCGAATAAACATAACAAAAACATTTTTTTATCCAGAGTGCTTCAAACATGATTTAGAGCTTGTTTATGGAAAAGTGCTTATTTCTGCATTTCAATGTTGCAACTTGCTGAAAACTGTCCACGGCGTTCATTTCATCTCAACCTAGACACAGCACAGCAAAAATTGGATATCCAGAGTGCATCAAACATGATTTAGAGCTTGTTTATGGAAAAGTGCTTATTTCTGCATTTCAATGTTGCAACTTGCTGAAAACTGTCCACGGCGTTCATTTCATCTCAACCTAGACACAGCACAGCAAAAATTGGATATCCAGAGTGCTTCAAACATGATTTAGAGCTTGTTTATGGAAAAGTGCTTATTTCTGCATTTCAATGTTGTAACTTGCTGAAAACAGTCTACAGTGTTTTCATAACATCTCGAATAAACATAACAAAAACATTTTTTTATCCAGAGTGCTTCAAACATGATTTAGAGCTTGTTTATGGAAAAGTGCTTATTTCTGCATTTCAATGTTGCAACTTGCTGAAAACTGTCCACGGCGTTCATTTCATCTCAACCTAGACACAGCACAGCAAAAATTGGATATCCAGAGTGCATCAAACATGATTTAGAGCTTGTTTATGGAAAAGTGCTTATTTCTGCATTTCAATGTTGCAACTTGCTGAAAACTGTCCACGGCGTTCATTTCATCTCAACCTAGACACAGCACAGCAAAAATTGGATATCCAGAGTGCATTCAAACATGATTTAGAGCTTGTTTATGGAAAAGTGCTTATTTCTGCATTTCAATGTTGTAACTTGCTGAAAACAGTCTACAGTGTTTTCATAACATCTCGAATAAACATAACAAAAACATTTTTTTATCCAGAGTGCTTCAAACATGATTTAGAGCTTGTTTATGGAAAAGTGCTTATTTCTGCATTTCAATGTTGCAACTTGCTGAAAACTGTCCACGGCGTTCATTTCATCTCAACCTAGACACAGCACAGCAAAAATTGGATATCCAGAGTGCATCAAACATGATTTAGAGCTTGTTTATGGAAAAGTGCTTATTTCTGCATTTCAATGTTGCAACTTGCTGAAAACTGTCTACAGTGTTTCATACATCTCGAACTAAACATACAGCAAAACATTTTTTATCCAGAGTGCTTCAAACATGATTTAGAGCTTGTTTATGGAAAAGTGCTTATTTCTGCATTTCAATGTTGCAACTTGCTGAAAACTGTCCACGGCGTTCATTTCATCTCAACCTAGACACAGCACAGCAAAAATTGGATATCCAGAGTGCATCAAACATGATTTAGAGCTTGTTTATGGAAAAGTGCTTATTTCTGCATTTCAATGTTGCAACTTGCTGAAAACTGTCCACGGCGTTCATTTCATCTCAACCTAGACACAGCACAGCAAAAATTGGATATCCAGAGTGCTTCAAACATGATTTAGAGCTTGTTTATGGAAAAGTGCTTATTTCTGCATTTCAATGTTGTAACTTGCTGAAAACAGTCTACAGTGTTTTCATAACATCTCGAATAAACATAACAAAAACATTTTTTTATCCAGAGTGCTTCAAACATGATTTAGAGCTTGTTTATGGAAAAGTGCTTATTTCTGCATTTCAATGTTGCAACTTGCTGAAAACTGTCCACGGCGTTCATTTCATCTCAACCTAGACACAGCACAGCAAAAATTGGATATCCAGAGTGCATCAAACATGATTTAGAGCTTGTTTATGGAAAAGTGCTTATTTCTGCATTTCAATGTTGCAACTTGCTGAAAACTGTCCACGGCGTTCATTTCATCTCAACCTAGACACAGCACAGCAAAAATTGGATATCCAGAGTGCTTCAAACATGATTTAGAGCTTGTTTATGGAAAAGTGCTTATTTCTGCATTTCAATGTTGCAACTTGCTGAAAACTGTCCACGGCGTTCATTTCATCTCAACCTAGACACAGCACAGCAAAAATTGGATATCCAGAGTGCATCAAACATGATTTAGAGCTTGTTTATGGAAAAGTGCTTATTTCTGCATTTCAATGTTGCAACTTGCTGAAAACTGTCCACGGCGTTCATTTCATCTCAACCTAGACACAGCACAGCAAAAATTGGATATCCAGAGTGCTTCAAACATGATTTAGAGCTTGTTTATGGAAAAGTGCTTATTTCTGCATTTCAATGTTGTAACTTGCTGAAAACAGTCTACAGTGTTTTCATAACATCTCGAATAAACATAACAAAAACATTTTTTTATCCAGAGTGCTTCAAACATGATTTAGAGCTTGTTTATGGAAAAGTGCTTATTTCTGCATTTCAATGTTGCAACTTGCTGAAAACTGTCCACGGCGTTCATTTCATCTCAACCTAGACACAGCACAGCAAAAATTGGATATCCAGAGTGCATCAAACATGATTTAGAGCTTGTTTATGGAAAAGTGCTTATTTCTGCATTTCAATGTTGCAACTTGCTGAAAACTGTCCACGGCGTTCATTTCATCTCAACCTAGACACAGCACAGCAAAAATTGGATATCCAGAGTGCTTCAAACATGATTTAGAGCTTGTTTATGGAAAAGTGCTTATTTCTGCATTTCAATGTTGTAACTTGCTGAAAACAGTCTACAGTGTTTTCATAACATCTCGAATAAACATAACAAAAACATTTTTTTATCCAGAGTGCTTCAAACATGATTTAGAGCTTGTTTATGGAAAAGTGCTTATTTCTGCATTTCAATGTTGCAACTTGCTGAAAACTGTCCACGGCGTTCATTTCATCTCAACCTAGACACAGCACAGCAAAAATTGGATATCCAGAGTGCATCAAACATGATTTAGAGCTTGTTTATGGAAAAGTGCTTATTTCTGCATTTCAATGTTGCAACTTGCTGAAAACTGTCCACGGCGTTCATTTCATCTCAACCTAGACACAGCACAGCAAAAATTGGATATCCAGAGTGCATTCAAACATGATTTAGAGCTTGTTTATGGAAAAGTGCTTATTTCTGCATTTCAATGTTGTAACTTGCTGAAAACAGTCTACAGTGTTTTCATAACATCTCGAATAAACATAACAAAAACATTTTTTTATCCAGAGTGCTTCAAACATGATTTAGAGCTTGTTTATGGAAAAGTGCTTATTTCTGCATTTCAATGTTGCAACTTGCTGAAAACTGTCCACGGCGTTCATTTCATCTCAACCTAGACACAGCACAGCAAAAATTGGATATCCAGAGTGCATCAAACATGATTTAGAGCTTGTTTATGGAAAAGTGCTTATTTCTGCATTTCAATGTTGCAACTTGCTGAAAACTGTCCACGGCGTTCATTTCATCTCAACCTAGACACAGCACAGCAAAAATTGGATATCCAGAGTGCTTCAAACATGATTTAGAGCTTGTTTATGGAAAAGTGCTTATTTCTGCATTTCAATGTTGTAACTTGCTGAAAACAGTCTACAGTGTTTTCATAACATCTCGAATAAACATAACAAAAACATTTTTTTATCCAGAGTGCTTCAAACATGATTTAGAGCTTGTTTATGGAAAAGTGCTTATTTCTGCATTTCAATGTTGCAACTTGCTGAAAACTGTCCACGGCGTTCATTTCATCTCAACCTAGACACAGCACAGCAAAAATTGGATATCCAGAGTGCATCAAACATGATTTAGAGCTTGTTTATGGAAAAGTGCTTATTTCTGCATTTCAATGTTGTAACTTGCTGAAAACAGTCTACAGTGTTTTCATAACATCTCGAACTAAACATAACAAAAAATTTTTTATCCAGAGTGCTTCAAACATGATTTAGAGCTTGTTTATGGAAAAGTGCTTATTTCTGCATTTCAATGTTGCAACTTGCTGAAAACTGTCCACGGCGTTCATTTCATCTCAACCTAGACACAGCACAGCAAAAATTGGATATCCAGAGTGCATCAAACATGATTTAGAGCTTGTTTATGGAAAAGTGCTTATTTCTGCATTTCAATGTTGCAACTTGCTGAAAACTGTCCACGGCGTTCATTTCATCTCAACCTAGACACAGCACAGCAAAAATTGGATATCCAGAGTGCATTCAAACATGATTTAGAGCTTGTTTATGGAAAAGTGCTTATTTCTGCATTTCAATGTTGCAACTTGCTGAAAACTGTCCACGGCGTTCATTTCATCTCAACCTAGACACAGCACAGCAAAAATTGGATATCCAGAGTGCTTCAAACATGATTTAGAGCTTGTTTATGGAAAAGTGCTTATTTCTGCATTTCAATGTTGTAACTTGCTGAAAACAGTCTACAGTGTTTTCATAACATCTCGAATAAACATAACAAAAACATTTTTTTATCCAGAGTGCTTCAAACATGATTTAGAGCTTGTTTATGGAAAAGTGCTTATTTCTGCATTTCAATGTTGCAACTTGCTGAAAACTGTCCACGGCGTTCATTTCATCTCAACCTAGACACAGCACAGCAAAAATTGGATATCCAGAGTGCATCAAACATGATTTAGAGCTTGTTTATGGAAAAGTGCTTATTTCTGCATTTCAATGTTGCAACTTGCTGAAAACTGTCCACGGCGTTCATTTCATCTCAACCTAGACACAGCACAGCAAAAATTGGATATCCAGAGTGCTTCAAACATGATTTAGAGCTTGTTTATGGAAAAGTGCTTATTTCTGCATTTCAATGTTGTAACTTGCTGAAAACAGTCTACAGTGTTTTCATAACATCTCGAATAAACATAACAAAAACATTTTTTTATCCTAGAGTGCTTCAAACATGATTTAGAGCTTGTTTATGGAAAAGTGCTTATTTCTGCATTTCAATGTTGCAACTTGCTGAAAACTGTCCACGGCGTTCATTTCATCTCAACCTAGACACAGCACAGCAAAAATTGGATATCCAGAGTGCATCAAACATGATTTAGAGCTTGTTTATGGAAAAGTGCTTATTTCTGCATTTCAATGTTGCAACTTGCTGAAAACTGTCCACGGCGTTCATTTCATCTCAACCTAGACACAGCACAGCAAAAATTGGATATCCAGAGTGCTTCAAACATGATTTAGAGCTTGTTTATGGAAAAGTGCTTATTTCTGCATTTCAATGTTGTAACTTGCTGAAAACAGTCTACAGTGTTTTCATAACATCTCGAATAAACATAACAAAAACATTTTTTTATCCAGAGTGCTTCAAACATGATTTAGAGCTTGTTTATGGAAAAGTGCTTATTTCTGCATTTCAATGTTGCAACTTGCTGAAAACTGTCCACGGCGTTCATTTCATCTCAACCTAGACACAGCACAGCAAAAATTGGATATCCAGAGTGCATCAAACATGATTTAGAGCTTGTTTATGGAAAAGTGCTTATTTCTGCATTTCAATGTTGTAACTTGCTGAAAACAGTCTACAGTGTTTTCATAACATCTCGAATAAACATAACAAAAACATTTTTTTATCCTAGAGTGCTTCAAACATGATTTAGAGCTTGTTTATGGAAAAGTGCTTATTTCTGCATTTCAATGTTGCAACTTGCTGAAAACTGTCCACGGCGTTCATTTCATCTCAACCTAGACACAGCACAGCAAAAATTGGATATCCAGAGTGCATCAAACATGATTTAGAGCTTGTTTATGGAAAAGTGCTTATTTCTGCATTTCAATGTTGCAACTTGCTGAAAACTGTCCACGGCGTTCATTTCATCTCAACCTAGACACAGCACAGCAAAAATTGGATATCCAGAGTGCTTCAAACATGATTTAGAGCTTGTTTATGGAAAAGTGCTTATTTCTGCATTTCAATGTTGTAACTTGCTGAAAACAGTCTACAGTGTTTTCATAACATCTCGAATAAACATAACAAAAACATTTTTTTATCCTAGAGTGCTTCAAACATGATTTAGAGCTTGTTTATGGAAAAGTGCTTATTTCTGCATTTCAATGTTGCAACTTGCTGAAAACTGTCCACGGCGTTCATTTCATCTCAACCTAGACACAGCACAGCAAAAATTGGATATCCAGAGTGCATCAAACATGATTTAGAGCTTGTTTATGGAAAAGTGCTTATTTCTGCATTTCAATGTTGCAACTTGCTGAAAACTGTCCACGGCGTTCATTTCATCTCAACCTAGACACAGCACAGCAAAAATTGGATATCCAGAGTGCATCAAACATGATTTAGAGCTTGTTTATGGAAAAGTGCTTATTTCTGCATTTCAATGTTGCAACTTGCTGAAAACTGTCCACGGCGTTCATTTCATCTCAACCTAGACACAGCACAGCAAAAATTGGATATCCAGAGTGCATCAAACATGATTTAGAGCTTGTTTATGGAAAAGTGCTTATTTCTGCATTTCAATGTTGCAACTTGCTGAAAACTGTCCACGGCGTTCATTTCATCTCAACCTAGACACAGCACAGCAAAAATTGGATATCCAGAGTGCATCAAACATGATTTAGAGCTTGTTTATGGAAAAGTGCTTATTTCTGCATTTCAATGTTGCAACTTGCTGAAAACTGTCCACGGCGTTCATTTCATCTCGAACTAGACACAGCACAAAAAATTGGATATCCAGAGTGCTTCAAACATGATTTAGAGCTTGTTTATGGAAAAGTGCTTATTTCTGCATTTCAATGTTGTAACTTGCTGAAAACAGTCTACAGTGTTTTCATAACATCTCGAATAAACATAACAAAAACATTTTTTTATCCAGAGTGCTTCAAACATGATTTAGAGCTTGTTTATGGAAAAGTGCTTATTTCTGCATTTCAATGTTGCAACTTGCTGAAAACTGTCCACGGCGTTCATTTCATCTCAACCTAGACACAGCACAGCAAAAATTGGATATCCAGAGTGCATCAAACATGATTTAGAGCTTGTTTATGGAAAAGTGCTTATTTCTGCATTTCAATGTTGTAACTTGCTGAAAACAGTCTACAGTGTTTTCATAACATCTCGAATAAACATAACAAAACATTTTTTTATCCAGAGTGCTTCAAACATGATTTAGAGCTTGTTTATGGAAAAGTGCTTATTTCTGCATTTCAATGTTGCAACTTGCTGAAAACTGTCCACGGCGTTCATTTCATCTCAACCTAGACACAGCACAGCAAAAATTGGATATCCAGAGTGCATCAAACATGATTTAGAGCTTGTTTATGGAAAAGTGCTTATTTCTGCATTTCAATGTTGCAACTTGCTGAAAACTGTCCACGGCGTTCATTTCATCTCAACCTAGACACAGCACAGCAAAAATTGGATATCCAGAGTGCATTCAAACATGATTTAGAGCTTGTTTATGGAAAAGTGCTTATTTCTGCATTTCAATGTTGTAACTTGCTGAAAACAGTCTACAGTGTTTTCATAACATCTCGAATAAACATAACAAAAACATTTTTTTATCCAGAGTGCTTCAAACATGATTTAGAGCTTGTTTATGGAAAAGTGCTTATTTCTGCATTTCAATGTTGCAACTTGCTGAAAACTGTCCACGGCGTTCATTTCATCTCAACCTAGACACAGCACAGCAAAAATTGGATATCCTGAGTGCATCAAACATGATTTAGAGCTTGTTTATGGAAAAGTGCTTATTTCTGCATTTCAATGTTGCAACTTGCTGAAAACTGTCCACGGCGTTCATTTCATCTCAACCTAGACACAGCACAGCAAAAATTGGATATCCAGAGTGCATCAAACATGATTTAGAGCTTGTTTATGGAAAAGTGCTTATTTCTGCATTTCAATGTTGCAACTTGCTGAAAACTGTCCACGGCGTTCATTTCATCTCAACCTAGACACAGCACAGCAAAAATTGGATATCCAGAGTGCTTCAAACATGATTTAGAGCTTGTTTATGGAAAAGTGCTTATTTCTGCATTTCAATGTTGTAACTTGCTGAAAACAGTCTACAGTGTTTTCATAACATCTCGAATAAACATAACAAAACATTTTTTTATCCAGAGTGCTTCAAACATGATTTAGAGCTTGTTTATGGAAAAGTGCTTATTTCTGCATTTCAATGTTGCAACTTGCTGAAAACTGTCCACGGCGTTCATTTCATCTCAACCTAGACACAGCACAGCAAAAATTGGATATCCAGAGTGCATCAAACATGATTTAGAGCTTGTTTATGGAAAAGTGCTTATTTCTGCATTTCAATGTTGCAACTTGCTGAAAACTGTCCACGGCGTTCATTTCATCTCAACCTAGACACAGCACAGCAAAAATTGGATATCCAGAGTGCATCAAACATGATTTAGAGCTTGTTTATGGAAAAGTGCTTATTTCTGCATTTCAATGTTGCAACTTGCTGAAAACTGTCCACGGCGTTCATTTCATCTCAACCTAGACACAGCACAGCAAAAATTGGATATCCAGAGTGCTTCAAACATGATTTAGAGCTTGTTTATGGAAAAGTGCTTATTTCTGCATTTCAATGTTGTAACTTGCTGAAAACAGTCTACAGTGTTTTCATAACATCTCGAATAAACATAACAAAACATTTTTTATCCAGAGTGCTTCAAACATGATTTAGAGCTTGTTTATGGAAAAGTGCTTATTTCTGCATTTCAATGTTGCAACTTGCTGAAAACTGTCCACGGCGTTCATTTCATCTCAACCTAGACACAGCACAGCAAAAATTGGATATCCAGAGTGCATCAAACATGATTTAGAGCTTGTTTATGGAAAAGTGCTTATTTCTGCATTTCAATGTTGCAACTTGCTGAAAACTGTCCACGGCGTTCATTTCATCTCAACCTAGACACAGCACAGCAAAAATTGGATATCCAGAGTGCTTCAAACATGATTTAGAGCTTGTTTATGGAAAAGTGCTTATTTCTGCATTTCAATGTTGTAACTTGCTGAAAACAGTCTACAGTGTTTTCATAACATCTCGAATAACATAACAAAAACATTTTTTTTATCCTAGAGTGCTTCAAACATGATTTAGAGCTTGTTTATGGAAAAGTGCTTATTTCTGCATTTCAATGTTGCAACTTGCTGAAAACTGTCCACGGCGTTCATTTCATCTCAACCTAGACACAGCACAGCAAAATTGGATATCCAGAGTGCATCAAACATGATTTAGAGCTTGTTTATGGAAAAGTGCTTATTTCTGCATTTCAATGTTGCAACTTGCTGAAAACTGTCCACGGCGTTCATTTCATCTCAACCTAGACACAGCACAGCAAAAATTGGATATCCAGAGTGCATTCAAACATGATTTAGAGCTTGTTTATGGAAAAGTGCTTATTTCTGCATTTCAATGTTGTAACTTGCTGAAAACAGTCTACAGTGTTTTCATAACATCTCGAATAAACATAACAAAAACATTTTTTTTATCCAGAGTGCTTCAAACATGATTTAGAGCTTGTTTATGGAAAAGTGCTTATTTCTGCATTTCAATGTTGCAACTTGCTGAAAACTGTCCACGGCGTTCATTTCATCTCAACCTAGACACAGCACAGCAAAAATTGGATATCCAGAGTGCATCAAACATGATTTAGAGCTTGTTTATGGAAAAGTGCTTATTTCTGCATTTCAATGTTGCAACTTGCTGAAAACTGTCCACGGCGTTCATTTCATCTCAACCTAGACACAGCACAGCAAAAATTGGATATCCAGAGTGCATCAAACATGATTTAGAGCTTGTTTATGGAAAAGTGCTTATTTCTGCATTTCAATGTTGTAACTTGCTGAAAACAGTCTACAGTGTTTTCATAACATCTCGAATAAACATAACAAAAACATTTTTTTATCCAGAGTGCTTCAAACATGATTTAGAGCTTGTTTATGGAAAAGTGCTTATTTCTGCATTTCAATGTTGCAACTTGCTGAAAACTGTCCACGGCGTTCATTTCATCTCAACCTAGACACAGCACAGCAAAAATTGGATATCCAGAGTGCATCAAACATGATTTAGAGCTTGTTTATGGAAAGTGCTTATTTCTGCATTTCAATGTTGTAACTTGCTGAAAACAGTCTACAGTGTTTTCATAACATCTCGAATAAACATAACAAAAACATTTTTTTATCCAGAGTGCTTCAAACATGATTTAGAGCTTGTTTATGGAAAGTGCTTATTTCTGCATTTCAATGTTGCAACTTGCTGAAAACTGTCCACGGCGTTCATTTCATCCTCAACCTAGACACAGCACAGCAAAAATTGGATATCCAGAGTGCATCAAACATGATTTAGAGCTTGTTATGGAAAACGGCTTATTTCTGCATTTCAATGTTGCAACTTGCTGAAAACTGTCCACGGCGTTCATTTCATCTCAACCCTAGACACAGCACAGGCAAAAATTGATATCCAGAGTGCTTTCAAACATGATTTAGAGCTTGTTTATGGAAAAGGTCTTATTTCTGCATTTCAATGTTGTAACTTGCTGAAAACAGTCTACCAGTGTTTAATAACATCTCGACTAAACAGCACAAAAAATTTTTTTATAGAGTGCTTCAAACATGATTTAGAGCTTGTTTATGGAAAAGTGCTTATTTCTGCATTTCAAGTTGCAACTTGCTGAAAACTGTCCACGGCGTTCATTTCATCTCAACCTAGACACAGCACAGCAAAAATTGGATATCCAGAGTGCTTCAAACATGATTTAGAGCTTGTTTATGGAAAAGTGCTTATTTT